>NW_015395733.1:6112-9402 GCF_001527695.2 Protobothrops mucrosquamatus | reverse complement strand
GTGGAAACTAACCAAAGAGAGAAGCAACCTAGAACTAAGGAGAAACTTCCTGACAGTTAGAACAATTAACCAGTGGAACAACCTGCCTCCAGAAGCGGTGAATGCGCCAACACTGGACGTTTTTAAGAAGAAACTGGACAGCCATTTGTCCGAAATGGTATAGGGTTTCCTGCCTGAGCAGGAGGTTGGACTAGATGACTTCCGAGGTCCCTTCCAACTTTATCATTATTATTATTATTATCATCCAAGAAGCTTCTTCAGCTCTGACTGGATGGTGGGGAATGGAAGGATTTATACTCCTTGCAGACAGTTGGTCATTTGCATTCTTTTAGAGGGTCGTCGAGGCCACTTGGAGGTTTGTCTGTGTCCTCCGGGTCACCTGAGTAGGTGTGCAAATGGTTGTGGAGCCTTCTTGGAACTGTGTTGTGGAGCTGCAGAATCATCCTTGACCCCCTTGTCTTTGTAGGAGACCCTCAAATATCGGAAGACTGCTATCCTGTCCCCCCTTGTCCTTCTCTTCATTAAACTTTGTTGTTGTTGTTGCTAACTGCAAAGTCGTGTCCGACCCATCGCGACCCCATGGACAACGTTCCTCCAGGTCTTCCTGTCCTCTACCATCTTCTGGAGATCAATTAAATTCACGCCTACCGCTTCAGTGACTCCATCCAGCCACCTCCTTCTCTGTCGTTCCCTTCTTCTATTGCTCTCCATCTTTCCCAGCATTAGGCTCTTCTCCAGTGAGTCCCTCCTTCTCATTAGGTGACCAAAGTACTTGAGTTTCAACTTCAGGATCTGGCCTTCTAAAGAGCAGTCGGGGTTGATCTCCTCTAGGACTGACCGGTTTGATCGCCTTACAGTCCAGGGGACTCGCAGGAGTCTTCTCCAGCACCAGAGTTCAAAGGCCTCCATTCTTTGGCACTCAGCCTTTCTTATGGTCCAACTTTCACAGCCATACATTGCAACTGGTTCATTAAACTAGACACACCCAATTCCAGCAACCGTTCCTTCTATGTTTTAGCCTCCAGCCCCCTGATCATCTTTGTTGCTCTTCTCTGCCCTCTTTCCAGAGTCTCGACATCTTTTTCTATATAGCGGTGACCACAACTAGATGCAATATTTCAAAGGTGGTCTTACTAAGGCTTTGTAAAAGCAGTAGAGGAACCAGCAAACATCCACCTCGCCCTCTCCCAGGCCCTTTGGTGGATAAAAATGCCAAATCCAATCCGAACAACTGGCTGACTGTGAGGCCATCCATGATAAAAATAATAGACCAGACTTATAATTTTCATAAAACATTAAATTATGCTGCAAAATCGTTTCCCCTCCTAGCTTTAGTGCTATGATTCTTTTGGGGGTGGGGGTGGAGGGAAAAGAGCTCCTGTCAGAATTATTTTCCTCCACGCAGTTCACAGCCCATAAATAATCTCAACTGTTTCTGATAAGTTTTCGAAAGCTAATAGAGAGCTGAGCGATACGTTTATTTATTGGAAAGTGTTTTCTTTCGAAATACTCCGGGACTTTCCAGTATCTAAGGAGAAGGGCTGCCTTTCTTCATGCTAGCTAGTTGAAAGACGGAAAGACTCTAAGGGAACAGAAAGCTCTTTGCATTTAAATGTTAATACAGCAATTATGCATCTCAGGGAATCTGTTTACTGATGCTTTTTTCCCCCCTTCCTCCAGGGAGTGAGAACTTGAGTTGCTGGAAAGGAGAGTAATTCACAACAGCATCTCTACTCAGAGGAAGGACAGTTGAAAATTACCAAAAAAACGGCAGCAACCGTGCATTGCTATGCTCCTTGTACCTCTGTATGTGATGTAACAATGCAAGTAAGACAGGGCAGAAGAGGATATGTCTAGCTCAGGGTTGAATTGGGCTCCTTGGTGCTCTCTGAGCTTGGCTGGTTTCTTGCAGATCTTTCATTACCAGCGTAGATTACATCATTAGTTCTAGAAGGGAGGGAGGTTTGTGAAATGATGGAGGAGGAGGAGGAGGAGGAGGAGAAGGAGGAGGAGAACTGTGAGGTTCTTGATGCTCTGTGAGTTTGGTTGCTTTCTTCCAGACTTTTCATTACGCAACGGCCAGCCGTGTGCTGCAGCTGCCAAAAAGGCCAACACAATCCTAGACTGCATTAACAGACAGATAGAATCAAGATCACATGAAGTGTTAATACCACTTTACAATGCCTTAGTAAGGCCACACTTGGAATACTGCATCCAGTTTTGGTCACCACGATGTAAAAAAGATGTTGAGACTCTAGAAAGAGTGCAGAGAAGAGCAACAAAGATGCTTAGGGGACTGGAGGCTAAAACATACGAAGAACGGTTGCAGGAATTGGGTAGGTCTAGTTTAATGAAGAGAAGGACGAGGGGGGACATGATAGCAGTCTTCCAGTATCTCAGGGGTTGCCACAAAGAAGAGGGAGTCAAGCTATTCTCCAAGCACCCGAAGGCCAGACGAGAAGCAATGGATGGAAACTAATCAAGGAGAGAAGCAACCTAGAACTAAGGAGAAATTTCATGACAGTGAGAACAATTAATCAGTGGAACAACCTGCCTCCAGAAGCTGTGACTGCTCCATCATTGAAGGCTTTCAAGAAGAGATTGGACAAGCTATTCTATTCTATTCTATTCTATTCTATTCTATTCTATTCTATTCTATTCTATTCTATTCTACTCTTCGTAATATCACTGTGTTAAAAGGGAGTGGAGTTTGCTCTCTGTTTACATACAAGTCTTCTTGGTGATTCCCTGATTAGGCTGTTGTTTACTGTTAACGTATGCTGACAAAGATTCTCAGTCATCCATGTAAAGTTGTCTGGAAGCTGAATCATGACAGTCACTTGTCTGAAATAGTATAGGTTCTCCTGCTTGAGCAGGGGGATAGACTAGAAGACCTCCAAGGTCCCTTCCAGCTCTACTCTATTCTGAACTGGACTTCTTTCCTTTTTGTGTTTTGTAAAGTTTCAAACCAAAACAACCAAGTCCAGTTGCTATGATTAAACTTCCAGATTACTGTTAACTTCTCTCTCTGTCTCTGTCTCTGTCTCTGTCTCTCTCTCTGTCTCTCTCTCTCTCTCTCTCTCTCTCTCGTGTGTGTGTGTGTGTGTGTGTGTGTGTGTGTGTGTCTGTATCTGCAACATGCCCCTTCTGCTGGCACAGGTGAGCCAGGCAAGTCCTGTTAGGGCAGCGTGCCTGGCTGAGGAATTCTGGGAGTTGAAGTCTACAAGTCATAAAAGGGCCAAGTTTGAAGACCCCTGTGTTAGGGCAAGGATGGGGATCTATGGCCTTTT
>NW_015395733.1:0-2567 GCF_001527695.2 Protobothrops mucrosquamatus | reverse complement strand
CCCAACACCGCCCGCGCGGCCGCATTTTGGACCAGCTGGAGCCTCCGGGTGCTCCTCAAGGGGAGCCCCATGTAGAGAGCATTACAGTAGTCCAGGCGGGAGGTGACAAGTGCGTGAGTGACCGTGCGTAGGGCGTCCCGGTCCAGAAAAGGCCGCAACTGGTGAATCAGGCGAACCTGATAGAACGCCCCCCTGGTCACGGCCGACAACTGGTCTTCCAGCGTCAGCCGCGAATCCAGGAGGACACCCAAGTTGCGTACCCTCTCCGAGGGGCCCAAAGTTTCGCCCCCTATAGTCAGCGATGGAATCAGCTGACTATGCCGAGGCGCCGGTAACCACAGCCACTCGGTCTTGGACGGATTGAGCCTGAGTCTGTTCCTCCCCATCCAGACCCTCACGGCCTCCAGACACCGGGTCATCACGTCAAGGGCATCGTTGGGGTGGCCCGGAGTGGATATGTATTGCATGCTAACTCTGCTGACTGTCAGTAGTTTGTTCCTGACTGGCTCAAGGTTGATTCAACCATCCATCCTTCTGAGGACTGTTAAAATGAGGACCCAGATTGTTGGGGGGCAATATGCTGACTCTGTAAACCACTTAGAAAGCTGTAAAGCACTATGAAGCGGTATATCAGTTTAAGTGTTATTGCTATATACAACTTCATAGTGTTTTACAGCACACTATAAGTGGTTTAGAGTCAGCATATTGCCCCCAACCATCTGGTCCTCATTTTACCGACCTCTGAAGGATGGATGAATCAATCTTGAGCTGGTCAGGATCGAACTCCTAGCAGTGGGCAGTTAGCCTGCAATACTGCATTTTAACCACTGCACCATTATGGCTCCCTAAAAGTTTGAATGCTGTTTTCTCAGGCAAACAGATTTGTCATATTTGTAAATCACCCAGCCAATTAGGCAAAGAAGTTCAGTAACTGGGTGATGTAATGAGGGATCTGATTTTTATTTTTTTTACTATCCTAATAAGACAAACGATGGGGGAGGGAAGGGAATACTTCTGTAATTGCAGAACAATCAGAATAAGCCATTTGTGTTTCTTGCTAGATTATCACAAAAAAAAATAAGATTATGTAGCTTGGAAATATCTCTTAAGCATACTGTAAATTTCAGAATATCCTTCCTCCTCCTAATAGTCATTTTGTGAAATGAGGTAGTGAAGTGAAATAGGTGCAATAATCTGGTGTTTTTAATAATAATCTGTCTGATTTTGAATACTTTTCCTAGTTATAAATTATCTAATTAAAAAAAAACTGTTAGTCCTACAGCTAACAAAGCAAAAATCAGAGAAGCTCATAGAAGAATCATGCTTTTGAATCATCCTGATAAAGGTAAATCAGAAGATGTTAACATATTATATGGCTGTCTGTGGGGTTGCATGGAAACAAAATTAAGAATTGAATTTAGGCATTTTCAGTTCTGTTTTCCCAATTTGGTTATTTGAAAGTTGTGCATGCACACAGGGAAAAAACTTAAAATTTTCTGATAAGAATGGCAAGCTATTGTTTCCTTACCACTTCTAATGTAGTTAAAGGTTTTTATATGTGGACCATTTTATTATTGAAATGACGAAAATGTTTTTATTATTTTGAATATTCAGTTCACTGATGACATATATTTCATTTGCCAGAACAATGGCATAATTTCTATATTGGGAACATGACAACCATATTTTCCTCTTTACCAGGTGGGTCTCCTTACGTTGCAGCCAAAATTAATGAAGCTAAGGATTTACTGGACAGTCAAGCTAAGAAATGAAAACTCATCATTGATTTAACAATTAGAATATATTTTCAAAATAACCCAAAGAAAATTGACAAATGAAGCTGTCATAACACGCCAAAAGGATATTGTTTTGATGTAAGGCATATCCTTCTCTGTGGTTATTTTCAGAAATTAATGTCAACCACAACTTCTGATGCACTTCTGATGAAGTGCAAGTTTGTACAGAACCAGTTAATCAGATAGTAATATCTGAAATTCACACTGTTATCGTTTTAGATTAAAAAAATTAGCAGGATAAATGTGAACGTGAAGATTCTGCTGAAAACATCTTTTGAGGCTTAATAATATTTTGAAGTAATTTATTTCTCAGCTGAGAACAGCTGTATTATTTTATCATAGAATTATGGTGCAGTATTCTTCAAAAGTGATTTTTATTACCATGATTGCTGAGCAATAAAATTCTTACAGTATTTCTTTATATGACTGCATAAGAAAGTGTTGTTATAGAACATAAGCTGGGCTATACTTTCCTGCTGGCCAAACAGCCATTCATGAATGAGAACCAAGTTGGTAGCCTCCCAACTTTCTAATAAGAGCTTCCAAAATAAGAATTTTCAATTCTTCATACTAAGAAAAACTTAAGATTTATTTCTGAATAATGGCTGCTGCCTTTGTAAATATTTGAAAAGGATCAAAACAAAAAGGGAAAAAACTAGGCTTGAAGCTGTCATGGATTTTAAGAATCCAAGTATTAAGTATTGTGAATAATGTTGTTCCTGATGTATACTAGAATATTTTCCCCCTTTAAATGAGGGGGGGAAACGGTTC
>NW_015395732.1:5674-9402 GCF_001527695.2 Protobothrops mucrosquamatus | reverse complement strand
ATCTGCCCGCAGGGACACTCACCGCCTCCAGGGCCCACCACAGATCGCCCAGGCAGCCCAGCAGCGCTATGATGGACACGCCCTCTGCCCGCGTCCTGCAGCATCCACTGTGCACGATGGGGTGTGAGGGCAGAGTCTTGTCTACGCTGCCTGGCTGCCATGACCTTGGCTGCGCTGCTCCGTGTGGGCCACGTTCAGGGGCGACTCTCCTTCAGGGGGGCTGCTGGAGAGGAGGAGTTCACAGGGGGAGGCAAGGCTGGGGCAACGGCACGGGTGCCCACAGAGAGGGCTCCGAGTGCTGCCTCTGGCACCCATGCCATAGGTTCGCCACCACTGATTTAGAAGCTAACCATCTTTTATAATGTGAGATGAATGATGCAATGTTAGGAATGACTCAGCAGGAGTCTGTATCCCTTTAAGAGCTTGAGTATAAAAGGGAAGGCCTTGCTGGAGTCTTTCTCCCTTATCCATTTCCTGCTGTAATTGGTGTGTATTGGAGTTTGCTGTTTCACCACGTGTATGTATTTTATTTCTAGTGTATATTTGTAGATATAGTGTAATATAAACCACAATTTAATACAAACCACTGTTTACTGTATTTACTCCTGGGTATCTCAGCGCAAAAAGACTGTGTATCACGGGTCCATACTAGACTAAAATTTTGTGTAGATGTTACCTAGGGTCCCAAACTAAGCCGTGCAAAAATTTTCAGCTGGATCTGTGTTGAATTGAGAGCTAGAGGCAGCCGAAAAGGGGGCACCCTCAGTGTGCTATGCCCCACGTGACGCAGAAGGGCCACTTTGTGCAGGCACTGTAAAGCCAGAAATTAGCTTTACAGTGGTGCTAAGTTCCTGTGCAAAGTTTGGAGTCTAGCATGAGTTTGTCTTACTTTTGATGGACCACCAAAGTATGTTAAAATTTTACAAAAGAAAATTAATGCCTACTTTCACTCATCATGTCTTCTAACCTTTACTTGATTCATGCTATAACTTAACCAGCAGTCATGGACCCTGGCCTGTGTCCAGGATTTGCGCTAAGAGGCTTTGTAGCCAAGTGGAAACACAGATTTAAGCACATTAAAAAAATGATATTGCTGTTTATGCAAATCTTCACCCTTCCACTATGTAGTTTTTATTTATTTTTTTACTTCCACCATGTAGTTTTTAATTTTTTTTCCTTCACGTCACCTGTACGAGTGTTTCTTTTTCCACAAAAGTCACACTGTTTCATTTGGGACTTGGCCTTGCTTCTGTCAGAATTAAGTCCCCAAAGACATGCATAATTTGCCTGGGAGGATGCACTGTGTTAAGAAAAGCCCTCTTTGCCACCTGACTGTGTGACACACTAAAGATGTAAACAGTTTGTATTATAGATTTATATGTACATATATGTATGATCTCTTTAAGGAGGTGTCCGGTGGTGCCCCAACTGCACAAGATGGGATGGTTGAGTGAGGAAGGGAGGTAGGAAAGAGGGAGGAAGGAGGAGTGGTGGTAGTTTGGGAGGAGGAAGGTGTGGTAAGTGGAAGAGGGCGGTGCAGGGGGGGGACACCGGACACGTCTGTGAATGTATTGATTAGTGTTATTTCTGTTGGTTGATATTGTGATAAAAGATCTATGTTTTTGTTTTTAATTGAAAAATTAATAAAAAATTTGTTATAAAAAAAAAGATGTAAACAGTTCACAATTCAGTTCAATTTATTCTGCTGACCATGCTTTCAACATACAACACTCTTCATTAAGATATACAGTACATCCATAAATTGGTTTTCAAAGTCCTTGCAAAACTGTGGTACATTAATTACTTTGCATTGGTCAGTGGTGGCTAGCAAAATTGGCAACCTCACTGCCTTGGGGTCATTCCCAAGAGCCAGGCAAGGTCCAGTCACAGATCTCCAAAGGGCTAGTGCAGCGTTTCTCAGTCTCAGCAACTTTAAGATGTATGGACTTCAGCTCCCAGAATTCCCCAGCCAGCCATGAATTCTGGGTGTTGACGTCCACACATCTTAAAGTTGCTGGGAATGAGAAATACTGCTGCAGTGCTTGCTTTGCTTCGTGCCAGTTTCCTCTTTCATTTTCTTTTCAATTTTTAATTTTGCTAAAACATCAACAGCATATTGTGACCCACCTTTCTTTTGGATCGTTACTGTGGTGGAGGGACTGGAGCTGCCAAAATCCAGACAACCATTGAATTGCAGAAAAGAGAGTGTTCTGTGTCTCACTGCTGCTGGGGCTCTTTTCCAAGACCTTGTTAAAAGTCTTCCATCTGTTAGCCAGCAGAATACCAAGCCAGCTGTCCCCACGGCCATTTCCAGTGGCCTCTGTCCCCAAGACCCGGGAAAAGAGCGGGTCTCCGGAACGTCGTGTGTACGTATGCCTCCCTCGGTTGGAATGAAGAGCACAGATTTTTGGCTGGCTGATTGGGTGGGACACCACACATCAAGGAACGGGATGCCTGGGTTCATTCCCGATGCCTGCAGTGGACCGTTTTGGTCACTTTATGTGGAACAGTGTCAAGACAGATTCTCCCCTGTGGTTCTGTGGCTCAAAGCCTTGATGGAAGACACGGGGCCACAGCCCGTGCTTTTCTCTGCCTCAAAGACCTGGGGTGGGAACCCCTCCACCGCTTCCCTTGTGCCTGAAACTGGGATGTTCTGATTGCCCGTCCAGGACATTCTGTTGTTCAAAATAAGCCATCAAACCACGCAGATGATTAATGCCAGAGGGAGGCAGTTCCCCGCTCTCCCTTCCCGACCTGGAGATGCATGCTGGAGTTTGGCTGAGCTGTCCAAGGCTAAAAATGGAAAGGATTTGCAGCAGACATTACTCTGGTGAATCTACAGAAATGAAATCGTCCTTGCAAACAATCCATGTTGAAAAGAATGCTGTTTTGGGGTTTTTTTTGTAAATCTGTAGGTGGGCAAAGTAGATCCTATAGTAGGAATCACAGTTCACATCCTATTATGGATAGAAATAAGCTTTTTAATAGGATATAAGCTGAAGTCCAGAGCCAGTCTGGATGTAGTAGTTAAGGCATCAAACTAGAAACCAGGAGACTGTGAGCTCTAGTCCTGCTGGGTGACCTTGGGCCAGTCACTCACTCTCAGCCCTAAGAAGAAACTGCAGGGACTTTTCCAGGCAGTCTTTAATGACCAAACACAACTGAACGGAAGAAAAAAAAAAAGCTAAAAAGATACTAGTGATCAGTATCATGAGATACTAATGGTAATATCTGCCCTTTTAAAAAGTAGCTTTAATCTGTTTTTAAGCAAAGTTACTTCCTCTTGCAGGAACAGGGGTTCTTATAGTATTCTGCAGAAGTGCCTCTATTTAGGATCCAATCTGAGTCAGTCACCGGGACCAGAATTTTAATCTTCTGAGCTTTTGGACTTGTGCTGGAGCCCATCCGCAGGGAACGTCTCTCTACCAGAGTGTGTGATTTGGGCTATTCTATGCATAGTATTTATGTGATCCCTGGTTGTGTTGATTGGGGTGTATCGATGGGTGGCTTTTTAGTCTTTGGCTGTTTTCTTGTGTTTCCCAGCCCTCACCTTCTAAATATTTGATACGCTGGTGGTAAATCAGCACTTCTGTTGATTGACGAGGGACCTGTTTCCCAGGCTTCAATCATTTCCCTGGCTGTTTTTGTGCCTGCTCGGCCAACAATCTTAGTAGCTTCAAAATTGAATGTGTGTCCTTGTTCATTGCAGTGTGAGGCTACCAATGAGT
>NW_015395732.1:0-2266 GCF_001527695.2 Protobothrops mucrosquamatus | reverse complement strand
TAAAAGTAATTTTAATCGGAAACACAGCTGGCAATATTTGGTTTTTAATTCGGCTTTTATTGGGGTTTATATTTTTGTATTTCTGTATTTTTGTATTTTGTGTATAGTATTTGTTTTTTAATATGCTGTGAACCGCCCTGAGTCCTATGGGAGAAGGGCGGTATACAAATTAAATTAACATTAACATTAACATTAACATAGATTGATGTTTTCCATCACGACGTCCTTAACTTCAGGCCTTCCAATAGCACATACACAACCACTGACCTTGCCCCTGGTCATCCTCTTTCTTCCACCTTTCTTGGCGTCAGAGCCAACTCCAGAGAACCCGGTACTTTCATAACGCGTCCGAAGCAAGATGGTTTGAGCCTGGCCATTTGTACCTGGAGGAAGAAGATCTCTGGACGGACTGGTTTCTAGTCAGCTTCCGCAAAGGCTCACTGTCATAAAGTGTAACAGGGAGGGTCACTGCCTGCCCTGTTCTGAACTTGGCATCTACAGGTGGTTCTTGAAGTGTGGCTGTGATGGACCCTGCCCTTAATGGTTAATGCCCTTAATGGCCGTGCGTCATAATGGTTGCAAAATGTTATGATCTTTTTTGCAGGGCATTAAGTGAACCAATAGTTCACTATGGGTGCAGTTTTGCCAAAAACCGAAAGTGTTGGGTAAAACATGGGACACAGCAAACAGGCGTAAATGCCTAAACACTTGAAGTTTGGTCTTGAGACTGGGGCGGGGGCCTGAACGTCAGAATTTCAAATCCGGGTTGTAAATCCACTTTTTTGGGTTGGTCATACCTTCGAATGGTCATGATGCAACTACAAGCCAAGGACTACCTGTATCTTGGACATCTTGGCCTCTGAATATTTTTCCCGAGGTCTTCATGGCCACCTGTGTGGTGCGTTGCTTGACTGCCTTTCCCATTACTGTTGATGGTTGCTCCTAAGGCTGGAGCCGCCTTTCACTTCAGTATCTTCACTGTCAGTTCTGAGGCTGCTGCTATTCCCAGGGTCACTAATTTGGTTTTCTTTAGACGTAAAAAAACCTTTACTTTTTCAAAGCACCAGAAAGCAGAACAAGAAACAATGGATGGAAACTAATCAAGGAGAGAAGTAACCTAGGACTAAGGAGAAATTTCCTTACAGAACAATTAACCAGTGGAATGCTTTGCCTTCAGGAGTTGTGGGTGCTCCCTCCCTGGAGGCTTTTAAGAAGAGAGGGGCCAGCCACTTGTCTGAAATTGTATAGGGTTTTTTGCTTGAGCATGGGGATGGACTAGAAGACCTCCAAGGTCCCTTCCAACTCTTATCATTCTATGTTGTATGCTCCATGCATAGAGAAAGAATGTGCCTCTTTCCCTAGTAGTGATTCTTCACAGCCATACATAATCCAGAGACCTGTCTGATTGGCCATCGCCTGCACAGCATATGTTCTCATTACACACTAAGCCAATCTTATTCTGGTTAATATTGGTGTTTGCTAGTAATGCTTTTCAGTCTGGTCATGATTTACCAGTTGCTTTTGCTATTGGTCAGTGTCCCAGATATTGGGTGTGGATGGGTGGTTGACCATGTAGTTCTTAATAGTTTTAGAGAAGAAGGGTCTTTGATAGGATGGGTGGACTTAGAATCTTTCTTTCTTTCTTTCTTTCTTTCTTTCTTTCTTTCTTTCTTTCTTTCTTTCTTTCTTTCTTTCTTTCTTTCTTTCTTTCTTTCTTTCTTTCCTTCCTTCCTTCCTTCCTTCCTTCCTTCCTTCTTTCTTTCAACATTTATATTGGCTTCTCAGCTGTTTAGATGCTGGGTTTCTTGGCTGGAAAGCCAGCAGCCCAGATTCAAAACTCAAGCACCGTGTGACAGGGTGAACCCCCATCCACACCCCAGCTTCTGCCAACTTAACAGTTTGAAAGCATGTAAATGCGAGTAGATAAATAGGTGCCACTATGTGGGAAGATAAAATGTTCCATGAGGTCATGTTGCCCACATGACATAGCACTGGCTCAATGGCCTTGGAACAGAGATGAGCACCACCCCCCCAGAGTCGGCAACAATAACTAGCAGAGTAAAATTTGCAGGGACTCCTTTACCATTTACATGGCTTTCCAACCTGAACAGTGTGAATCTGGTTGATGTATAGAATCATTAGACAAAAATACAAAAGAAAAATAATACATACCACTAAAGCTGTTTCAAATGATGATCAGAACTAAAATATATTTATAACTCACCAGTTGGGAACTCTTAGTCATCCTTGCCCAAGGAAAAGGCCA
>NW_015395731.1:0-9404 GCF_001527695.2 Protobothrops mucrosquamatus | reverse complement strand
TATTTTGAAGATACACTACAATTTTTCATCTATGTCTATTATTTCTGTATCCTTCAATTGCTGTATTCCACTCATAAGAATCACTTCCACATACACTTCTCAATTCTATTAACTGATATTTGCAATCCTCAAATAAAAATCAGGTACCTATCTATATTATTATTCTTTTCCTCTTGAGTCTTCTTCCACAGCCTAGAAGCATGTATGAGAAAATGCATTTCCTTCAAGTTCTTTCCTTGAGCTTCAGAATCTGAAATGATGCAATTGTACCTTCTTTGGATAATGCCATTTGTTCCATGTTGGTGACAAAGAAAGGATACCTGTCAAAGAACTGACATGCCTTAGCACCTCTGTTGCATTCTTGACCTGTACTCCTGGAAGGCAATATATTTCATGAACCAGAGAGTTTGGCTACTACACAACATTATTGCTTCTTATAATAAAGAGTTACCAAGTCCTACTGTTCTCCTCTTTGCTAGTTTGTCCTCTTTGTCCTCATCTTTAGTCTCTTGTCTCTTTTTTAGCACCATCTTTTGTTTTTCTTTGGAATCTCAAGTCTGTTTCTTCCAGTGGGATCTAAAAACCGTTTCTGAGTTCCAATCCTATAGAGTGTTTTTTGAACCTTGTCACCTGTTCTCCTTGTCCATTAGATTTGCTCTTTGTGGAAGAAGAAGTTGTTTAGAAAAATTTCAGGCATCTTTGCTACCTTCTTCCCTCTCATCTGAGCCTCCTGCCCAGTGATAGCACAACAAAGTTGCCAGTAAAACTGCAGCCTTAACACGGGTATGGGAGGAGAGGGTAGAAGAATAGTTTTGGAAGCTCTACAACTACCGGCAAACAGAGAAAAGCAGCCAAATGGGAGAAGGTGTTTTTCTTTCAAAGGAAGTATATGGTCCAAGAAAAGAAAGTATAGGTGTACAACAAAGCAAAGCACAATGTGAAAAGGCATATACTCTATGTGCTATTAACAGAGAAGAAAAAAAAAAGGCATCCCAGTGAAAGAGAGAGGAATTAAAGCAGAAGGCAGAACAGTATTTCTAAGAAGAAAAGATTTCTGGTAATATTATAGTGTATAATATAGAAGAAATATTGTAATAGTAATAATATAATTAAATAGCAGTATAATAGAGTAATTATTATAGTAAAGGCAGTAGCAATGGAAGACAATATAGAATAGAGACAATAGAAAGAACTCCTATATAGATTAATTTCATGTTTCACTTTTATATCTTTTTTCTTCAAAATATAATATCTCCCAACCTTTATATGGAAATATAAAAAAGATATGGATCCATACTTTTGTTGTTCTTTTGAGTCTGGATCATTCTAATTGGGTACAATTTAAAAAAGAAGATGTGATGCTCTTTTATTTGACATTTCTTCTTCCTCTGTCTTCCTTGTCTATGTACATACATACATACATACATACATACATACAGTGCATGATTAGATATATATAGACAAATAGAGACAGACAGACACATATCACATCACATTACAAGATCTTGAGGTGATGAACTCTTTTTGCTAAATCTAAGTCAACATCAGTATAGTTTAGACTAGGAAAGATGATTGCACAGATGTTGTATATATGAGTTTGTACATAAACAAATACGTGAATATTGTAAACCCTAGGGGAAGTGTCTCTTCCACAGACACTTGTATGATGTATGAGAAGATGCATTTCCTTCAGGTTCTTTCCTTGAGCTTCAGAATCTGGGACTAAAGAAAGAAAAGTGCTAAGGAAAGGATTCTAAAGATTTACATGGATGTCCTAAGATGGTGGGGAGTTTTCTTCTTAAGAAAATAGGTAGTTCCCACCTTCCTGGAGCAGCTCTGAATTTGATCTCAATGCCCTTCAATATATGTAACAAATAATAATAATAATTGTGATCAAAAGATTCATTACACCAAAAGATACATGCTACTTTAGGATACAAGGAATATATTTCTGTCTTTCAGGATTGTGTTGATGGAAATGATATCTAATGTGTTTCTGTGTGTGGACCCAAAAGAAGGCAGTGTATTTGGGGATGGGGAAGCAGTTGAAAAATAACTTTGGGTCCAACTTCCAAGGGAAAATGGTAAACTGAAGACAACTCCACTAAAAGACTGTGGCAGAATGATGAGCAATTCCTCTTTACCAAAGAATAAAATTGAGATCACAAGACAGCTGCTTCTGATTAGGAAAATGCAAGGCAATGGTCTACAGTAGGTTTAGAGCTCTGGGAGATGATGAAATAGTTATTTTGCTCAAACTGCAGTCAGTGCCTTTGAAAGGACACTGGATTCATATATTTTCTTTTCTAATCACTTTCAGAAATTGCTTGTTAATTGCTTCTTAGCCATTAGGAATCTTGGAATTGACATGATTTAAAGAACTGGGTGAGTTTCCTTCAACCCTTAGAGCACTTGATTCTATCCCTCTGTTAATGCAGCCTAGGATTACATTGGCTTTTTTGGTGGCTGCAACACACTGCTGAGTCATATTTAAGTGATTGTCTACTAGGTCCCCAAGTTCCCTCTCATAGTGACTGCTATTGAGCCAAGTTTCACCTAATCTGTACCTATACATATTTTTCTTGCTTAAGTGTAAAACACTACTTTTATCTACATTGAATTTCATTTTATTAAATAAGGCCCAGTATTCAAATATGTTGAGAGTCATATGTATCTTGAGCCTAACTTCTGGGGTATTGACTATTTCGGACAGTCTGGTGTTGCTTGCAAATTTGATGAATTCCCCTTCTGTTCCCTCATCTAAATCATTTATGAAGATATTGAAGAGTACTGTTCCTAAAACAGAACCTTGGTGTACTCCATTGCTTACTTCCCTCCATGTAGATGTAGTTCCCTTAAGGACTACATGTTGAGTGCCATTTGACAGCCAGTGATGAATCTATCTGCTGGTGATGCTGACTATCCCCTATTTTTCTAGCTTACCAAGAAGTTGGTTGTGGTCTACTTTGTCAAATGCCTTACTGAAATCCAAGTATACTATATCCACTGCATTTCACTGGTACACTGGTCACCTTGTCAAAGAATGAAATAAGATTTGTTTGGCATGATCTGTTTTTGACAAACACATGTTGTCTTATGGTTATAACTTGCTTGTTCGCAGATCTGTTTCTTGATTATCTTTTCCAGGATCTTCTCAGGTATTGATGTCAAGCTGTTTTCTGGATCTATTTTTCCCCCTTTGTTGAAGATGGGAAACATATCAACTCTTTTCCAGTCCTCTAGTAGTTCCCAAGTGCTCCAGAATCTTTGAAAGATATAGTTCAATGGTTCCAAGATCATGACTGCCAGCTCCTTCTGGGAGGTAATCCATCAGGTCCTGGCAGTGGTGGGATTCAAATATATGAACATCATCTCTGTGTGGATGCTGCTTCCAGAAGTCCATTCTGGGCCTGGGCAACAAAAAATTAGCTATTGGTTCTGCCAAACTAGTGCGAACTGGCTGAATCCCACCACTGGGTCCTGGTGATTTGAACTCTTCTAGAGTGGAAGATAATGTTTTTTATCATTTTCTTGGCTATTTAGAACTCCCTCTGTGAGAGTTGTTGGGGGCACAGATAAACCCCCAAGTGGCCTCAACAACTCATAGAGAGAGTGGTAACAACCAGATGACTGCAAGGAATATATATCCTTCCATTTCCCCCCCAAAAAAAATTCATTCAGAACTAAAGAATCTTCTTAGATGAGAAGTGAAATGTCTTCAAGGAAAACACAAAGAAAGTCCAGTTGCCTTTTGAAAAAGCACCTTTATGACTTTGAAGGTTGGATACTAGAGGGAACTAGAAGGAACTAAAGGTTACAATTAAAAGAGAAGAATATTTAAAATTTTCTTATTAGTACAGAATGGAGCAAAATATTTTAATATTGAAGATACTGAAGGATATTTTTGAAGCATGTACCCAGAAAATTAATTTTAAGAGTGGCTACCTCTATAGATCGACTGTGTTTCAAAGATGTTATAGAAGATTGAGACTGATTTGAAACTAGATTTTAAAATGACAGGCTACAAACATGATATGCAAAAAGATCCTACACTGGGCATACAAAATAAACTGGATATATTAATAATTAAAACATATACAAATAACAAACCATGAGAGTGACCTGGATAATTTTACTATATTGGATTTACAAAAGAAACTTGTTAAAGCTTTGAAGAGGTTTGTGAGAAGAAACAAAGAAAAAATGAAAAATATTCAAGTTCTAGATCAGTGGAGGCAAATGTATGGCACGCGTGCCAGAGGTGGCTCTCAGAACCCTCTCTGTGGGCACATACATGCCATGATCAGAGATGGAACCATCCCTCTTCAACCAGCTGCTGCTAACTCACCAAGATCCCACGTGGCCGGATGCATCCCAGCATGGCTGGTTTCCCTCCCCCTATCCCATCCCTCCTGGCCTTGCATGCTCTCCTTTTCCCGGGTACGACCCACTGCATTGCCTCCTCAGCTGTCGGCATCCATCCAGCTCAGAGGTGGCTTCTCTGAACTGCTGGGGCTGGGCTGCGGAGCCCCAGAGTGTGCCAGTCGAGGGGCCGGCAGGCTGTGGCTGCTGACGGACACTGTCAGCCCCCATGCGCTCGCTGGCCTCTGTATGCGGGGCCGATGGTGTCAGGCAGCAGCCACCCCGACCCCTGCCTCACCTTGCCCTGTGACAATGGCACCGCTGCCCTGCCTCACCTTGCCTCACCCCACAGGATGAGCCTCCTGCCCACCGCCCCACCTGCCAGGGTTGGGATCTCACCCAACCCTGCCCGGCCCCCACAGGTGTTCCTCCCCATGAGCAACATCGAGGTGACCACACCCACCTTGGCCACACTCACCCAGACTGCCATAACCACCACAGCCATGCCCACCCAGTGGGCCATGGCCATCTGGCACCCGGTGATAAATAAGTGGGTTTTGGGCTTAGTTTAGGCACTCTGTCCCTAAAAGGTTCACCATCACTGTTCTAGATCATTATTTGAAGATTAAGACTGTTAAAAGTAAAAGGAGAGAATATAATGTTGATTTATTTGACCAAGGTTAAAGTAGATATGCTATCTCTGGTAACTCTTAATGGACTTTTGCTGATCAGGGCTGAAGTGATAAGATTTTAAAAATTTGTTTATTGATAAGAGTTAGGATATGAGGAAAAAAATTGCTGCATTTTAAAGGAAGTAATAAATTACTAAAATTGCTTATACTTCTTGTGATGAAGGAGGAAGTTATTTCTTTATATATTTCTTTTCTTTACTATATTCTTCTTTTTTCAGTTTTCTTTTTTTTTCTGCACCTTCTACTATTATTTTTTGTATTAGTTTTTTATCTTTGCAGTTGTAATTTTTAATAAAGTTGATAATATATATAAAAAGGAAAAATAGCTTTGGGTCCCAGCAATTGTGGGTGTCAGAAGGGGATGGAGAAATACTCTTTCTACTGTCACAGTTCTGCAAGAATCCATCTTAATAGTGAGCTGACTTAAAACCAAACATCTGCTATGCTGATTATCTTGTTGTTCCAAGAGATAAATAGGATATCTTTTCCCTTTGCAGCTAAATAGGAAAGTATAACTGGGTCTCCCAATAACTGGAGGGAAAACACATGTCTAAAACCATATTATTTGAATTGCAACTGGAATTACACAGAACCCTTTTAATTAGCTGACAACATCCATTATGTGGCAAATTTGTGTTTGTTAGACCACTGTTCTCCTGGCAATATTTTGATGATTCCCGCATTGCTGATGGCAGCTGCCACTAACTAGGGTGGAGAATGGCTTGATGGAACTGCATTTAACTAGTAAGAAACCCAGCCAGCAGCAAATAAAAATTCACTGAACCAGATACTTCATTGTGTTTTCCTTGTTAGCAAATTTAAGTCAGATTTCAAATGTGTCTCGCAATACCACTGCAAAGATGAGTAGAAATGTGTGTTTATTTTAGTACATTCTAATTTGTTAGTGCAGATTGGTCTTCATTCCCAAGGGAAAGTTATTTTAAAGCTGTTGCCAAGAGATTTCAGAAATGAGCAGCCTGATCAAAATAATAACTTGCTGCCATGAGCAAGCTCATAAATTGCTCCAAGAGCACAATTTAAATTATTTTTAACTAATAATAAGCCTGCTCATGCCCCAGAAATCTGAAGAGATTTCACTTGGCATACCTGTTCTCAACTGCTGTACCCAAGGGAGATGAGAAGACATCATCAGACACAGACTAATCCAAAATATATCCCCTTCAGATTGCTACTGAGGATAATCATTCATTTCTTGTTTACATATTTCATTCCTTGGGCACTGCTTCAGATTTGATTTCCTGCACTGAAAAGCGGTCCTAATAACTTCCTTAAGGCACTGAATTGTGAGATTCATTGTAGTGCAGTTCCTCTTTTGAACTTCAGTAATGTCCATATAGGCTCATACATTGACTGGACTTAGTTCTTCTTCTGGGTTTGGGCCAGCATCACAGATAAATCTGGACTGAGGGAGAATACAACTGGAGGAAATCTGTGCTGTCTCTTTATATTAAGAAGAAAAACAACTGAGATCATTTTTATAGCTTGTAGAATGTATTATTTCCACCATTGCTGAGCCAATCCTGAAGCTGAAATGGCAGCAGAGGATGAAGCTACAAGGTCATAACTTCTACAAGACCTCTGGGTGAATTTATGGTTAGGCTACCAGAACTTCCTTTTCACAAATTTAGGCTTGAGCCTAATTATAACATTCATTATGGCAAAATCAAGGAAATTGCATTCCAGTAAACTTACTACTGTATCTAGCAGGCATAGTCATATTCTCTTATGCTAGGGACTCCCTGGCCTCAAGGAGATGACTGAGCGTGGCAGAACTTCAGACCATTTAACAACAACAACAACAACAACAACAACAATGACGATGACGATGACGATGACGATGATGATGATGGAAGAGACCTTGGAGGTCTTCTAGTCCAACCCTCTGCTCAGGCAGGAAACCCTATACCATTTCAGACAAATGGTTGTCCAGTCTCTTCTTAAAAACCTCCAGTGTTGGAGCAGTCACAATTTCTGGAGGCAGGTTGTTCCACTGGTTAATTGTTCTAATTGTCAGGAAATTTTTCCTGAGTTCTAGGTTGCTTCTCTCTTTGATTAGTTTTTATCCATTGCTTCTTCTCCTGCCTTCAGGTGTTTTGAAAAAATGGCTTGACTCCCTCTTCTTTGTGGCAACCCCTGAGATATTGGAACACTGCTATCATGTCACCCTTAGTCCTTCTCTTCATTAAACTAGACATACCCAATTCCAGCAACCGTTCCTTATAAGTTTTAGCCTCCAGTCCCCTAATCATCTTTGTTGCTCTTCTCTCTACTTTTTCTAGAGTCTCAACATCTTTTTTACATTGTGGTGAACAAAATTGGGTACAGTATTCCAAGTGTGGCCTTACCAAGGCGTTATAAATTGGCATGAACACTTCACGTGATCTTGATTCTATCCCTCTGTTAATGCAGCCTAGTACTGTGTTGGTTTTTTTGGCAGCTGCAGCACACTGCTGGCTCATATTTAAGTGATTGTCCACTAGAACTCTGAGATCCCTCTTACAGTTACTACTATTGAGCAAGGTACCCCCTATACTATACCTGTGCATTTGGTTTTTCTTGCCTAAATGTAGAACCTTACTTTTTTCACCACTGAATTTCATTTTGTTAGATAGTACCCAATGTTCATAGCATTTCCTAGAATGATATGAGCTAGACAAAACTCACAAGGATCACAAGAGAATTTCCCCATTTATTTTCACGAGGATTCAAATTTGAGGAAGAAACAGATGGCCCATAGGGACAAGAAGAGGTTTTTTTTTTATCATACAGAGTTACAATTTATCATATTGTGATGTTGATTTTTAATTGGAATGGTTAGGTTTATCTTTTAATATAGTACTGATTTCATTTTAATGAGGCCTTTGGGCTAATCATCTACCACCAACACTATCGTAGAAATAGCAGCCTTGGCTTAACAAATGTCAAACACATGTTAAGATAAATATAAAATATGTAAGAATAAGGGTACCTTAAACTCGTCACCTGATAGCTCAACCAAAGCCTCCCCAGGACTGATTTCATGAAGTAAGCCTTTATCTAGGCATGTGCCAAGATAGTTAACCTCCCATGACTTGAGAAAGTGTGATAAATGTAATGCAGGTGATCTATAAAAAGAGAAGCATACAGGCCCATTCACAGCATGCTGCAGTCTTTTTTAAAACCTTTAACCAGCACAGCCATTTCTGGATTACAGAAAAGGAACAGAGAAGTAATGACCCTCCGTGGTCCAGGTGTGATGTGCATTTCCTTTTGCTATCTTTCCCTTATCAAAAGGAACACAAGGAGAGCCTCAAGGCTAAATCTACAACATATCACTAAACAAACTCTGTCACTGCAATAACTCAATCCCTCTCTCCAATAACATGCACACAGCTATCTTTCTCTATTTCCCAGTCTTGCACAATTATTCCAAATGTTCATCTCCCATTTACTTTGCTACAATAGTTTCTTAAATATTTTTCTATACCTCCTTTCTCTTTGTCTATACTCCTAGTGCTCATAAATAAACTCATTTCCCAAAAATTGAATTTATCCTGGCAATCCCCCCTATCCTATTGAGAATGGTCTGTGGATTTAGGCAGGCGCTAGCATTTTGTAAAGTCATCGTCCCAGTTTGCCAGGAACAATACACCAAATATTTGTCCATCAAACAAAATAAATGTCCTCACGACCTCACCTCTTAAAATATCCACAATAATATTATTACCAAGGCATAAGTTCACCCCAAACATAATTTGATACAAAAAAGGCACTTAAGATAAAATAAGCTAAACAAGGCAATTTTAATTACAAACTATAACATTACTTCAGAACATTTCAATTTCTACTTGAAAAGAGACATTTTAAAATGAATTAGGGGAAGCATGCTGAGCATAGCTTTTAGAATTCTCTCCAATCCTTTTACTAATAGTGCCATAAATTGTGTAACAAAATAACAGTTTACTTCAGTGTGTGTATTTCTATTTCACTTGGAGTTGTATCTCCCTGTGTTTTTCTGCATGCATATACTGGTACCATAGGTTGAAGGCCATAGGCCCTACTCTGGGTCACGTGACCAGGAGAAAAGGGTTTAGAACGGAGCAGCTAGCAGCGTTGTGAGCCTCTGCCCAATTGTCTCCCTATCAATTGAGACAGCACGGAAACGGCATTGGTCACGTTGGTTAATGATCTCTGGAGGGCCCGGGACAGGGGATATTCCTCTGTCCTAGTTCTTTTGGACCTCTCGGCGGCTTTTGATACTGTGGACCACGGTATCATGCTGCGACGGCTGGGTGGGTTGGGAATGGGGGGCACCGTGATGCGGTGGTTCTCTTCCTTCCTCACCGACCG
>NW_015395730.1:4000-9406 GCF_001527695.2 Protobothrops mucrosquamatus | reverse complement strand
GGACTTTAACTATAAATTTAGCAATTTAGGTAAAGACTTAACAGTGTAACTAGGCAGAACTTTTCATTTGTCATGCTTCTTTATACAAATAGATGTAAATGTAAAGAGCATGGCTTCATAACCACTCTGCCTAATCTCTTTGGAAAAACAAAAATGTGGAAATAATTTAACCCTAGGAACCTCTCATGCTGTACAAATGGAAATGAGTCATCCTACAATTCCTTCTGTGGGGGCTAGTATGAAAGTAACCTTGACAACTTGTATTAGGGGAAATACAACAAATGTACTTCTCTGCTATCAAATCTCTTCATTTTACCACAATTCTCCCTAGGAAGGGAAGGAATTCCAAGAATTGCTTTCCTTGTCTATTTCATTTTATAATTTACATATTGGAAGATGTTACAACTAAAGAAAATGTGGTATAAAGACAATTAATGATAAATACAAAATGCATATATTAGTCTTTCCTCTCTGTTTGAATTTTTTTCATGGAAACACAACAAAAATATAAATGAACAGCTGAATTCCTAAAATCTTAGTATTCAGACAAATTAGCATCAACAAGCACATAAACAACAGTTACACTCAGTGGTGGGATTTAGCCTGTTCGCACTTCGGCAGAACCGGTAGCTAATTTTTTGTTGCCCAGGCCCAGGATGGACTTCCGGAAGCGGTATCCACACAGAGAACTGGTTGTTCACATATTTGAATCCCACCACTGTTTACACTCATTTAAAAGAAACAATAAAAGGCTCAAAAGGAAACAAAAAATCCAGAACACCCAAATAAGCAGGGTGTCAAGACTGATTCGCCTTTTCACCTAGATTTTCTCTTTTGCTCATATCTTGACAATGGAATGCAAAGGTGGAAGGGATGATGTCTAGGCAACTGAGAGCCAAGGCCACTTGAAGGAGAAGTGGACTGTTTCTATAACAAGAAGAAATATTACTATTGGACAGTGTGAACACCTGGTTGGTGGGGGTGAGGGATTCTATCATTTAACTAAGCAAGCCTTTGAGCAGAAAAAACAGAGCTGGTTTCGCATTCTTCTATGCCAATGTAATTTTTCAGTAAAGTATTATAGTCTTGGTAAAATCATGTCCCAGGAGTTTCTTTTTCTGGTAATGCCAACTGGGATCAACACCAGGATTAACACCAGGCAAACAGTCAAGAAGTAGACAAGAGTCTAATCAACCAAGATGAAAACACTTCCCCCAACAACACTGCCAGGGCATGCTACTATATATAAGGAAATCCCACCCCCTTCTAGCAGTGTAGATTACCTAGCCAGGAAATCAATTAAGATCAGAGAATACCAAGGACTCCACACAAATATATTTAGGATAATTAGACTTGAGAAATTATTTGAATTTGAAAATAAAAGTTTATAATAAGAATTTTACTGACTTTCAGATTTACATAACTCCTAAGACAGTTATACTCTATTTTTATTTGTTAAAGGTAGAGTATTGAGAGTAAGAAAAATCTCCAAATCTCTATTGAAAAGGTTTGTTGTATTGACGTGACTGGGCAGGGGAAACCTTTACCATTTATTGGCAATAAAGAAAAATCTTTGCTCTCACTATATTTCTTATTAGGTCAAAGTAAACTTCACAAAAGATGAATTGGCTATTTTCCAGAGAACACACTGTAGGACTGCTGTTGCATTACAGCAGGGGAAAAATGGGGGAAAACCCCCAGATGTGTGAGATGAAGTCTTAACACAAGGAAGAACCTAGTTTTTATTTCCCAGATGCTTCATTGACTGTGCAGTTTAATCCCAGAAAAGACCAGTTTTCATTCCTTACATGTTTATCTCTTGTACTTCAGCTCTGAGTGATTTAGTGCCTGTTCTTGAGAAGAGGCAAAGAATGACAAGACAGGACACTGGACACTGGCATTTGTAGGAACACCATTTATTTGATAAGTATAGTGCTTTACAGTAAGAACAATGTCTTAAAATGTGACCTTGGAATTCCATTGCAATTTTGTGATGCAGGCTGTGTCTTTTGATTAGCATTGAAATGTCAGCCACAAATACTATACATCAGGGGCATAATATCACCTGCCTTCCGTCACTGTTGTGTAAACACTTAGGGCAGGGATAGGCAACCTTGGTTCATTTATGAGTTGTGGACTTCAACTCCCAGAATTCCTGTGCCAGCCATGCTGGCTCAGGAATTCTGGGAGTTGAAGTCCACGACTCATAAAAGAACCAAGGTTGCCTACCCCTTACCTAGGGCATGTCCCTATTCCCTCAATTTAATTTTTAACCAATTGTATTCATTCCTTTTTCCAACATGGAATAAGTCTGTGGAAGAGGGGCAAATGAGACTGACCCTATTTGCAAAATTCTCCCAGTGGCATCCATTCACCTGAGACACAAATGCATTTACATTGATCAAACGAACAAATAAATATACAGTCATCTATATGTAAACACCTTGCTGCATTGGCAACCATCTAAAGAGACAGGAACAACTCAAAAGTGCCTTCCTCTCTCTCATATCCACATGTTTATATGACAAGTACTGCTGTCCCCCATATTTTTTGGTGCTAAATAAATAAAAAAGGGTTTTTCAACTCAAGTCTGTGAATTTACAGATATCAGTCTATAAAGTGAGTTCTTCCCTCCTCTTCCTCTTCGTTTTTGAAAGAAAAACTGAATAATATATTTGATTCCATAATACAACCAATCGATTGCTGTAAGTAGAAGTGAAATATTTTCACAGCAGCCTAGTCATTTTAGCTTCATATTTATTTTCAGTTGAACTTCTTCACTCTTAATGCTGCCTGAAAAGCAAAGGCATCTTTTATTTGCCGTGAGTAAAGAGCAGAATAGGGGGGGGGAAATCAAGATAGGAAAAATATTTAAAAGTTCACACTCTTGAATATAATCTTTCAGTACTGTTCATGCAACTATATGTATTGCATTGAAAAATCACATCCCTAGAAAAGCTCAAACTGTATTTTTGTAGGATTTCCTGTGATACACTACTGTATACTATTTTTTTCACATGTCTTTGTCTAGTTGTCATACTCAGATTGTCTTGATTTGTTTGAGTGATTCAGTGTCAGTTTCCCCTAGGCAATATTAATTTATTATTACATTGTACTTGCTAGTGGAATAACATTTATCAAAATCTTTGACTTTTTAATTTAAGAAAAGTAGAATCACTTTTAAAATCCTTAAGAATTACTTGTAGTACCCATCATGATGTACAGACATTTATCCATCTGTTGTCTCATTTCAGAAATCCTTTTAATAAAATCTAAACTTCTTGCAAAATACAACTTTGCAGTATAGGGATATTAGTATAAACTAATTTTAATTTTGCCAGAAGGTATTTTATAACAAGTGTCAGATCCAGCCATGGGAATCAAGGCCAAAATCTGATGATGTGAGGATCGTAAGGCGAGCATATCATTTCAGTAAAATATAGCTAATCTCCTTCCTTTCTGGTAACTGAAGAGGTACAATACTGTATACCACTGTGTCCAACAGTGCACCATTTCATAAATGCTTCAGTGATCTGAGGAGTTGAGAATCACTGGAGAAATGATGACATGATGCAGAAGAGGTTAACAGAATAACAAAGTTGAAAGAGACTTTCTAGTCCAAACCCTGCTCAAGCAGGAGACCCTATATCATTTCAGACAAATTGTCCAATCTCTTCTTAAACACTTCCAGTGGTGGAGGGCCCATCATTTCTGAAGGCAAGCTGGTCCACTGGTCAATTGTTCTAGCTGTCAGGAAATCTCTCCTTATTTCTAGGTTGATTCTATCAATTGCTTCTTTTTCTGCCTTCTTAAAAAAGATTTTCATTCTGTCAGGAATGGCAGTTCTATGACTAGATGTACAGGAAGCCAAATGATCTATAAAAAAATTAATGTGTAGTGTTTTAAACTATGTCAACTTATTATGCACATTTTGAACTTCATTTCTAGGAGCATAATGTTAGCACTGACTGAATCTTTATCTTTCTGATTTTTTGATTCTAATGTGACATAGCAATTAAATGCAAAGCAGATCAGTATCAATTACACTGCAGGTGAAACTTGTCTCTGAATTAGACATCAGAAACCAGAACAATACAAGAACACAGTGGCCCAGATATAGGTGAGAGTAATGAGTGAATGAAATCTCGCCTCACCTCTCCCACTAATGGGAAACAAATCACATCAATATGGGGCTTTTTAAAACAATAAAGAAGATAAATGGAACTCTCCCTTTATGTGTCAGTTCAGGGAGGAAGGGACAGAAAATTGGCTTTTTATAATAGTTGGTCTATTTGGGATGTTACATAAGAGACCATAAAAACTAGAGCAAAACTAATTCTAGAGCAAGTTCTTCACAATTTGCTTCTGTTCCAGAAACTCAAGGAACATGATCTAGAAGACTTATGCAAGAGCAAGAGCAATTCCATCTTGCACAAAATATCAAACTCATCTTTCAAAGTTATCCAACTTAAATGGAACAATTTAATTGACCTTTAGGCAGAACTATGTTTCTGTACACAATTCAAGGATTTTACTCCAAGCACCAGTGCTGACCAGATAAATTCATTTGAATGAAATTTACCATTTTCACTTTCCTCTACTGTTATTAATAAAGTGGCAAGCTCTTCTTTCTTATTAAACCCTTTTCTTTATTATGACAGTCTTGACAGTGACAGAAATGAATTGTCCTTTAGCTGATTAATATCTGCTTTAGGCAAGACTAAATATTTTGAGAGCTATGACCTTTGTAATTACTTGGTCATTAATCATAATAATACTGCAAAAACACTGGACATTATCTCTTCAGAATGAAGAAGAAAAGTCCTTTATAAACTCCTTATCTTCATTAAACTAGACATACCCAATTCCAGCAACCGTTCCCTATATGTTTTAGCCTCCAGTCCCCTAATTATCTTTGTTGCTCTTCTCTGTAGTCTTTCTAGAGTCTCAACATATTTTCCACATCATGATGACCAAAACTGGATGTAGTATTCCAAGTGTGGCTTTATCAAGGCATTGTAAAGTGGTATTAATACTTCACATGATCTTGATTCTATCCCTCTGTTAATGCAGCCTAGCACTGTGTTGGTTTTTTTGATAGCTGCAGCACACTGCTGGCTCATATTTAAGGCATTGTCCACTAGGACTCTGAGATCCCTCTCGCAGTTACTACTATTGAGCAAGATACCACCTATACTATACCTGTGCAATTGAGGGGAGGCGGGGACCCCCTGGAGGGGAGGGCCGAGGATTTTGCGCAGTATCTGCATGACAAAGTCGCTCGGATCCGGGAAGGCTTGGACTCCGACTGGTTGGCCCAGGGGGAGGAGACGGGACCAGGTCTTGAGACGGTTGTATGGGAGGAGTTTGACTCTGTTGCTCCCGAGGACGTGGACAGGGTCTTGG
>NW_015395730.1:0-2837 GCF_001527695.2 Protobothrops mucrosquamatus | reverse complement strand
GGGGATTTTATAGGGATTTTAAAGGGATTTTATAATATTAAACTTAATACAGGTTATTTAATATATATTTTAATTTGGCTTTTAGAGATATCTATTGTATTGTACTGTTTTTATTTACCTGTAAGCCGCCCTGAGTCCCTCGGGAGAAGGGCGGGGTATAAATGGGATTAAATAAATAAATAAATAAATAAATAAATTTGTTTTTTGTTGCCTAAATGTAGAACATTACTTTTTTCACATTGAATTTCATTTTGTTAGATAGCACCCAATGTTCAAGCCTGTCAAGATCCTTCTGTATGTTAAGCCTATCTTCTGGAGTGTTGTCTATTCCTGCCAGCTTGGTGTCGTCTGCAAATTTGATGAGTTCCCCATCTACCCCCAAATCAAAATCATTGTTGAAGATGTTGAAGAGCACTGGGCCCAGAACAGAGCCCTGGGGCATTCCACTACACACTTCCCTTCATGTAGATGCAGTTCCATCATATCCACAGCATTCCTCTGGTCCACTAATTTTGTCACCTGGTCAAAGAATGCAATAAGATTTGTCTGGCATGATCTGTTTTTGACAAACCCACATTGGCTTTTGGTAATGACTTTGTTTGCCTCTAGGTATTTGCTGATTTATTGGTTGATTATCTTTTCCAGAATCTTCCCAGGTATTGAGGTCAGGCTGATAGGTCTGTAGTTTCCTGGATCCATTTTTTTTTCTTTTTTGAAGATGGCAACTACATCAGCTCTTTTCCAGCCCTCTGGTAGTTCCCCAGTGCTCCAGGGTCTTTGAAAGATATAGTTCAGTGGTTCTGAGATCATATCTGCCAATTCCTTCAGAACCTTAGGTTGTAATCCATCTGGTCCTGGTGATTTGAACTTGTCTAGGGTGGACAGGTGCTCACTTACCATTTTATTGCCTATCTTAACTTGTGTTTCTAATCTGTTTTTTACAGTACTGTTTTTGATAGGTTGGACTGTTTTTTTTCCCTGTCCTCTTTCTATTTCTTTTTATCTTTTCCTTTGTGCTTTTTTTCTCTTTTTTCTTTTCTTTCTTTTGTATTAATCTTTGTTAATTTTTTTATCTTCTTTTAAAAGCTTTTAATAAAATGTATACAAAAAGAAGAATGAGGAAGAAAACAATCTCATCCACAATCTTTTATTCAGATTCAGTTAGCAAAATGTAGTTAGAATGGATCTACTCATCATCTTCCTTCTTTAGCAAATTTTGTCTTCCTCCTGTCTTTCCTGCTATATGACTTAGTAAAAAAAAAAAGAACAAAATAAATAGACTGCAACAAATATAAGAATGCCTACCTTCAGGTCTTACAGCATATATTTTTTTCTCAGGTTAAAAAGTCTAGAAGTCTGTCCAAAAATCTTATGCCATAATTCCAAGAGTTGAGAATTCAGCTGGTTTGTTGTAAATTGCTAGAAAGTGATTTGTTGAAATTACCCTTCCACAATCTGGTATCCTCCGCTTGTGTTAGAATGTAGTGCACAAATCCTTTCTCAACTTGCTCAGACAGTTTGTTGGCTAAGATACAATAGTAGAAGTCCAACATGATAGGAAAACATCTAGTTTGAGAAGACTGCTTTAATTTAATATTGTGCCGAACTCTGCTTCCAGGTGTTTAAAGGCTTCAGGGTGGTGGTGGTGTTTTTTTCTGTCACCCTTTTGAAGTACTTTATTGTAAAGGTGCATTTGATATTATTTAATTGCTGCAAAGTGGTAGATATGATGTTAATAGTAGTGTTGTTTCCTTAACCAACTTTTCATCATTCTCCAGGGCTGCCTATTTCTTTGAGTCTGAGAAAGGCCCAAGGGGGAGACTTCCCTCTTGGTGTCTCCTTTGAAGCAGAAGACTTCTGGAGAAACAAGTGTTCAGTGAATGAGTGGACAGCCAGCTACAAGGACCATCTAAGAACTATGCATATTGTTATTTTTCTTCCTTTGGAAACAATTTCTATTCCAACTCATTAAAGGACAATGTTGAAAGAAAAAGGTGGAAGAAGCTGTCAGAACAGTTTATTTTATTTATTTATTTATTTGTTTGAATTTTTATCCCGCCCTTCTCCTTACGGACTCAGGGCGGCTGACAGCCTGGTAAAACAGATACAAAGATAAAAATACCCACTTTAAAACCTAATTAAAATGAAATATTTGATGTGGCCTGTGTCACATCAAATGTCTGTTAAACGTTAACCAGCCTAGCTAAAAATCCTTGATACAGGTGCATTTTGAAAAAGAAAGTATTACCTTTTTCTTGTTAAAAGGAAATGTTCAGATAAGTGGCTTAATGTGCATTAAAGGTTAATGTGACAAGGTCCTTTTCCTTATATAATCCAGCTATTTCTTTATGCAGTCATTAATAGTCCCTTTAAAATACCTGAGCCCAGCTATGTGCAAAAGAAAGTAGGCAGAAGTGGTGGGAAGGGGTCACCAAGAAAAACCAAGAAGCCTTGAAATCCTCAAGGATGTCTCTTCACTCCTATAGATGAAAAAAAAAATGGGTAAACAAATTAAAAGACCTTCAGGATTAATTTCAGCCAGCTATATCAGTTATTCATAACTAGCACTAGGCAGAAAATGTCGGCTGCATTTTCCTTACCATTTCTATTCAATTTGATGAGATCAACTCTTGTAGACTTTTTTTTGGAAGGCAATTGTCATAAAATTCTCACGGGTGTTCTTATTCTTGCACTAATCAGTATAGAAAGTGGCCAAGGGATCACTTTCATTGCAGAATCATCTTTCTTTCTATTGTCAGTCTTCTTGCTTCCTGTGCTTCAGTAAAATCTCAAGAGAAGGCATAGGAGGGAATCCTCTCATTGGACTTCTTCCTTAG
>NW_015395729.1:3375-9407 GCF_001527695.2 Protobothrops mucrosquamatus | reverse complement strand
AGCGTCACCCTAAAAATGTCTTTTAGTGGAGTGATGTTTACATAGGAGACGATCTAAAAGTATCTCTTGGTTGGAAGTTTCAATATAAGATGGGTGGCTATACAAAATATTTAAATAAATAAATACATAAATACAAACATTAATTTGTAGTGGTAGTCCTCAACAGTAATTGACCCTGCATTTATAAATCAAGGCACCCACATGACTGGATGTAATTTTCTGGCCTTTTTTGTGGTGATAGTCAAGCAAAATTCAAGATCATTAAACAAATGCCACATTCATTAACTAAGCCCATTCATCTGAATGGGCGTTTTTGGGGTCAGAAATCAGCAAAAAATGCTGAAAACAGACAAAAAACATTGTGAAACACCTTAACCTGTTGTAAAGCTGACCCACCTGACATGCGGTCGCATGACTGCGGGAGGGGGGCAATGATGCGACCTGACTACCTATATACATAAACATATATAGTAAAAGTTACTAAAAATATATACCATCTAGTGAAAATTATAGATATTTTCTAGAATTCAGAGATCCATTGAATCTTCAATCCCACTCTAGTATCTGTATGCCTGGATTTCATCTTCCTTGCCCAGGTTGAATTACATGACATGGGGAAGATGTCTAGCCCTGAGTGAAGGGTTAGTTTGCAAAAACTTCCAGTGTGAGTTTAGAAATCTCATAAACAGTTTTATGATTTATTTGTTTTAGTACTACCTTGTGCATATAGCAACCTTAAGACGTGGACAGTTTCAGCTAAGAAATGTAGTATAACACACAAATATATATATATTTCAATTAAGTTTCCCCCCCATGCTTTAAAAACAGTGTTTATTTTTTTATTATTATGCACTTTTAGCACAAGGCGTTTGCTGAAGTTTTTCTGGATGATTCACGTACTCCCACTAATTGTAAAGTATCGGTTCAAGTGATTGCACCAGCTCTGAAGCTTTCAGTTCGCTTCCCAATACCTGACCTACGATCAGATCCAGAACGAGGACCGTGGTTTAAAAAATCACTTCAGAAGGAAATTCTTCAATTAGAATTTTCAGACACAGAACTTAAAACAGAATTTATTGGAGGGCCATCTTCAGAGCAAATTCAATTAGAGCTCACGTTTAAAGAACTAACTGGTAAGATAAAGAACCAGTAACTGTTTATAATAGTGGGTGCCATGAAGTACACAAGTGGTTGGATAACAATAGCCTATTTACTATTCCATGTTTTTCTATTTTAAGAATACGTGGGTGTTCTTTAGGAAGGGAAAGGAAAATAATTTTATACATTTGGTATATAAATGAAAATAGTTATAACTTTAAATAAAGCCCTTATGTTTTTGTTGTCTTAAGACAGGGGTGGGGAACTATGGCCCTTTTATAACTTCTGGGAGTTGAAATCCACAAGTCATAAAGGGGCCATAGTTCCCCATCTCTGCCTTAAGAGGTCATAGTCTGCACTTACAGGATAGCTACTTTTCTATGTAATTGAGAATCATGGTTGCAAAAGACTATTTCTTTTGTAAAGAATGTAAAGACACAACAATTTTAATAAGTTTCTTGTATGATTTGTTATTGCTTTGCTACTGTTCACAGGAACATATGCAATTATTTTCTCTGTTTTCGTTGTAGGATCTTTTGAAGAAAACGAAGACCAATCAGCGATACAGTTTTTTAAAGTTTCCAGTGGTGTTCTTGGAGAAATGGTTTCATCAGACAATTTTGACTGGCCACGGTAAAGAAAGATATTTCATCTTCCTACTGCATTCTTAAAATATTGATACATTGTCACACAATGCCTGTTTTATTTATTCCCTGTTTAAATCCTGAGTTTTCCTATCCAAGAACCATATTATTAAAGCCAAATTAATTATAGTCTGACAAATTTGCAAAAACGGTTGAATGTGATTGTAACAGTTGAATATTATATTTATTTTATTTATGTTTATAAATTAGACATGTACCCTATTGCTGTGGAGGTGCTTTATCATACCCCCAGATTAAACATTCCTCAAGTCAAGTATGGAACTCTATGCCTCTGTGACAATAACTAGATGGCTCTCTTGACAATAATACAAGTGATTTCTCATTGCTTCTGCTAGGATATGTTTAAATTTCCTACTTTAATCTACACCTTTGGGATTTCCTGGTGGCCCCCTATCTAATTACTAACAAGATCTGACCCTGCTAAGCCTTTTCCAGATTTGCCAAGGTCAGTTAGGTCCCATCATCTCAATCCATCATAACTATTACTAAGATATATATGTAATAATAATTTAAAACATCAAGAATAAAAGTATCATTGAGACACTTTACAAATCAGCATATCATATTGTTGGCTTATAAAGACATTAAAAATATATGAAATGTTAAGAATGAAATGAGAAAACTCAATAGTATAAGGTGAAAAGGGTGCTATAGGAAAAGGAATGAAAAGGATGTATGTTGTTTCATGCTTACCTTTCATAACAATGTAACACATTTAACTGTTTTGGGAATTTGCTGTGTTAATTTGCTTGTTTGGAAAACAGGATTGTACTGAAAATAAACCCACTTGCTGTACACTCCATTTTGGAAAGAATGGCTCCAGAGGAAGAGGAGGAAATTGATGGTCATTTTCATGAGGAAGAAGAAGGAGTATGTCAATCCCTGAAGGATCTATGTGATCTTAGAAGACCAGAACCATCTCCATTTTCCTCTCGTAGAGTAATGTTTGAAAATGAAGAGGTAGGATGAATATTCATGTTTAGGGATCATTTATATGATTTTGGGAATTTACATTGTTTGTTTTTAAAAGGTATCTGTATAGTAAACTCAAAATGTATTAGCACAACTAATAAAACTAACAAAAAGAATAATGCCAAGTAAGCACAGCCTGATTTCAATTTAGGAAATTAGAATTAGTTCTGTGCTGCTTCATTTACAATTATATTTTGACGTTATTGATCGTAAAATACTGTAAAACTCAGTATCTGACCATCCATCCATTACATTTCTAGTCTACAGAACAACTCTGGGTGGCTTCATAATTAGATATAAATAATATATAAAAAAATACGGCAGTAGCTTGAAGGGGCCTGACCACTGATAATGTAAAGCTTAGAGGAATAGCCAGGTTTTTAAAATTCATTTAAAGGAGAGCAGATTGAGGGCTTTGTGGATCTCCAGAGGTGGTTCCAGGTACAACAGACTTGCTTCCTGCATCCAACTTGATTATACTGCTTAATTGAAGGGACCCTAAGCAAGCTGGTTCTGTTGGATCATATAGGACAGGCAGACATTACTGAAGGGTAGATTATTCCTCAAATAATTAGGCTCTAAGCCATGCAGGTCTTTAAAAAGAATCACAACCTTCAGTTGTACCCAGAAATTAATAATAATTAGTGCAACTCACAGAACAGAGGTGTTTTATGGGCATGGCTGTCCCAGAATTCAGCAGCACAAACAATGATGATTGTGCATGACCTGCTGTTGCATTCTGGGTCAGCTGCAGCTCTTGGTGATTTTCAAGAGTAGCCTTATGTAAATCTTAATGCAGTAGTTCACCTGCAAAGTGAGCCATTGTAGTTGTAAGGATTTCTTGGTTCAGGAATGGACACAATTGATGTACAAGCTGAACTTGTGGAAAAGTCTTCCTAGGCAGATCTGCCTCCTGCTCCTTGAGAAGTGTTGAGAGCTCAGGATAAAACTTAGATTGCATACTAGACCTCATGGGGCACTGTAACTCTATTTAGGTCCAAAAGTAGAAGATTCCCAAGAATTAGGTGGTCTACGTCTCCACAGTCACTTGGGTTTGCTAGGATTAAACTTCTGTTCTTCCTCATCCAAACTCCAACATCCTCTAGGCACTGAGACAAGACAATACCACTGGGCATGATTTCTCTAGGGCTGAAAATGATTAGCTCAAAGTTGCCCAGCTGACTTTGTACCTTTTAATATTAGATAGGAAATAATTATAGGTAATTTGTGTTCAGTTTTGCTTTTGAAAAAGCTGCTCCGAGAGTTACAGGGGAGGACCGTATTACCAGAAATCTTTTTTGCGTAATAGAAATGTTTCATGTAGGGCAGTGTTTTTTAAACATCCCCCAGCTCAAATTATTTGAGGATAGATCAGCTGATACTAGCTCCTGTACATAGGATGTAATAAGCCATATCTTTCCACACATAGAATTAATCTTCCTAAGCACCCAACAGGAAAGGGTTTTATTCCTACCTAGATATATCTTCTGAAGTGGCAGATCTAATAAACAGCATTGCTTTGCCCAGTAAGCATGCTTTTGATAAATGGCTTGTGCTCATTAGTGTACGCATCTTTCCAATGATTAATTATCATAAGCTGTTTAGCCAACATGAAAGCTCATTTAAAGTGATTAATTAGCATGATTACAAACTATTTCCCTAAGACAAATCTGTACAACACTTAGAATTGCCAAAAGCTTAATTATGAACTTTATTGTATACTTAGGAATATAGGACGGTGATGGTCATTTAGAATATTACACTTCAGATACCTTAGCAGGTCCCTAGATTTAGAGCTTCTCTGCAAAACAAAATTATTTGCTTTCAAAACTTTTTTAGTTTTAATTGATATATGAACATGTCTCCAAGATGTCTGTACTTTGATTAAGTATAAAATTTGATGGACAACATTAGTCAAAGTGCTACTTAAAAGTAAAATTCAAAGACTCTAGGTCTAGTGTGTTTTGGTAGCCTTTATCACCTCAAATCTCACATTAATTGATTGGCCTGGGTTGAGGCAACAACAAAATTGTGACAAATATTTTAACCATTTTAATTTTTAAATTGGATTAAATTTAAACAAAGTTTATTTGAAAATATACCCAATTTTTTTTTCTGGAAAGAGGATATGCTAAAATTGATACTAGAGCTTCCATTTCTGATTGTACTTGTAGTTTTATTATTTCTGCCTCTTTTATTTTTCCCATTTGTTTCCTTTATAGATGGTGATGCCAGGAGATGCAGTAGAGATGACTGAGTTTCAAGATAAAGCAATCAGCAATTCCCATTATGTGTTAGAACTCACGTTGCCAAATGTTTATTTAACATTACCAAACAAGAGTTTTTATGAGAAACTTTACAATAGGCAAGTATAAAATTAAAGGTCTTTGGGATCCATCGGAGGCATTTTGAAATAAAAATCTGGGAAGGTAACTTTCTTCCCCTGCAGTCGATTATTACATCTTCCACATGATCCTAAGAATTCCTCAGCCCGCTAAGAGGTATTTTCAGCAATTAAAGGAAAGTGCAGGATACTTAATTTTTCAAAGAAAAAGCATGAGGTGTTTTGGAGCACCAGCCTATAAATTGGTTTCTGATTTCTGGAAAATATTTGAACCCTATTCATATGTTTGTATGTATCTGTGCTGTTTCTAAAGAAGTATATTACAGGTACTCCTTGACTTACATCAGTTCATTTAGTGACCATTTAAAGGTACAACACACTGAAAAAAATGACTTATGTCCATTTTTCACATTTACGATCATTGCATCATCCCCATGGCCACGTGATCAAAATTCAGATGCTTGGCAACTGGTTCATATTTATAACAGTTGCAGTCCCGGAATCATGTGATCATCTTTTGCGACCTTCTTATAAGCAAAGTTAATGGGGAAGCCAGATTCACTTAACAACCATTGCAACATTGGTTGCAATGATTCACTTAATGGTGGTAAGAAATAGTAAAATGGGCAAAGCTCACTTAACAAATGTCTCACTTAGCAACAAATTTTGGGCTCAATTGTGATCATAAGTTGACTACCAGTACACATTTGCATGTTGAGTTGCAAGACAGTTACCCTTTTTTGTCTTATCTTAATGTCTTGAGACCGTTATTTGGGAGGAGTTTGACTCTGTGACTCCCGATGACGTGGACAGCGTCCTGGGGAGACTGAGTGCAGCCACATGTTTGCTGGATCCGTGCCCCTCCTGGCTGGTGCTGGCGGCCCGGGAGGGTACACGAGCCTGGCTTCAGGGAATTATCAACGCTTCTTTGGGGGAGGGTGCCTTTCCCACGG
>NW_015395729.1:0-2253 GCF_001527695.2 Protobothrops mucrosquamatus | reverse complement strand
TGGTTGTTCCAGCAAGCGGGACTGGCCTAGGGGATTTTATAGGGGTTTTAATTACTTTTAAATTGGACATTCTCAAATATTTCGTTTTAATTAAATTTTAACTAGGTGTAATATGTTAGCTTTTTATCATTTGTCAGCCGCCCTGAGTCCGAAAGGAGAAGGGCGGGATATAAATGCAATTAATAATAATAATAATAATGTTTCTTCCAAATACATTTACAAATATAGTAAATAAGGAAGGAAAGGTAAATTACCAGCCTATGTTTATCTGATGTACAGGTGTTTCTCTGATGCATAGGTTTCATTCCTCTGTTAGTATATATTACTGATTTGCATATAGTTAGTCTAAAAATATTTTTCTACAACATAGATTTGTTGTGATTCAATTTGTTCCCATATTTACTTGGTTAATATTCAAGTTTTTTCTTTCTTTCTAGGATTAGTAATGATCTATTATTGTGGGAACCCACAGCTCCCTCTCCTGTAGAAACATTTGAGAATATTTCATATGGTGTTGGGATTTCAGTCGCCAGCCAGCTGATCAACACATTTAGTAAAGACAGTTTTAACCAGTTCAAATCTACTATTCATTATGGTAATGTATTCCATAATATATATATATATCCAATGTTATTCTGTTAAACAAAAATAGGAGTACGTATTTATGGTAATGTATTTAAAAGAATTTAAGAATTAATACTGGGAAAATCTGTACATATTCTCAACCTAGGTATATTGTCCACCTAGGTTTATAGTTAACCAACTATCTTTATTAGTTCCAATAATTAAATCTTTAATTGGTTTTTATAGATGATGAGAGTGGATCTGAGGAGGAAACATTACAATATTTCTCCACTCTTGATTCTAATTATTGTTCCCGGAGAAGGAAAAAAACCGAATTGCAAAACAGAAGCACACAGAATTTTCTTTCACTTCTTTTAAATATAAACCATGGATTATTGTCAATATTCACAGATATCAAGGTGAGATACCAAAGTATGTATGACTAATGTAGTTGGACATGTAGGATTTTATGTATAAAACGCTATTTTGGTATGCTTACATTTGGCAAAAAACCCACACATTTTTCATTAAAAACAAACAAACTAGCTTTTAGTACAGCTGTTAAGGGAGCACCTGGGAAGTCCAGGGCCATTGACTACATTGAGAAGAAAAAAGATCTTCAGAAAGCAGCATTTCAATAATAGTTCTAAGAAAGCTGCATATTGTAGACAGAGCACCAGGTGTCAGGATCAGATCAAGGATGTCTTTGTCTTTGTGTATTAAGCAGAATAATATTCTTAGGAATAATACAATTCATTCTAAAACAAAGGCTATCAGATTCAACCAGCAAATGATATTAATATATATATTTCACTTTTTCTGTAGCAGGATGATGGAAGTGTATTTGAAGACAAACATGGAGAATTTTGGTTTGAATTTTGTAATGGTTCTTTATTTTGTGTAACCAAGTATGAAGGTTTTGAAGACAAACATTATATATGTCTCCATTCTAATAGTCTCAACTTATATCATCAAGGTATGAAATTGAACTGTTAGTGTAAATATGAATTTGTGTTCAGTTTTTTGAAATAATGGGTTAGTGAAAATTATAAAATGTATTACAGTTTTTGAAACAAACAAATGTGTACAATGTAACTTCTTTTGCTAGTATTAAAAGATTAATTTTGTACTACTATGTTGCTAAAATAGAATTATATTTAATTACACTTCATTCAGAAAATTGGAGCTAGGTGTTTTTAAGAATATAGCAGGACTTTAATTTTGCTTATGGAACAAAAATTAAAAGGTCAATAATTGATGTATTTATTCATCCATCCCCATTTGTATGCTGCCTAATCTCACAACTCATCTTTTATTATCAGTAGTTTATATTTAATTAGAATTTTAGTGATTTGTAGAACTATCTATACAGAGAAAGATGGAAATAATTTGGAATAATTATGTCAAAACTGGATAGTATAATGCTTTGGATTTTGTTCGTAAAAGATGCTTTGGAATAGCAATAGCACTTACATACCGCTTCACAGTGTTTTACAGCACTCTGAGTGGTTTACAAATGTCAGCATATTGCCCCCAACAATGTAGGTCCTCATTTTACCAATCTTAGAAGAATGGAAGGCTGAGTCAACCTTGAGCTGGTCAGGATCAAACTCCTGGCAGTGGGCAGAGATTGCGTGCAATACTGCATTTTAACTGGTGTTCATGTCACATATGGAAACAGTTACAACT
>NW_015395728.1:0-9407 GCF_001527695.2 Protobothrops mucrosquamatus | reverse complement strand
AACTTTAAGTTGCAGCAGTGGCGGCGGCTTCTAGCTTCGCCGAAGCGAAGGCGTCCTGGATCGCGGAGAATCCTCGGGGCTCCGGAGGAGTTCTCACCTACATCGTCCATATAGGACGACTCGGGAACTCAACTCCTACCCCGGGCAGCTCACCTATCCCCTTATGCCCAGGGGAAAGGTATCAGGCCGTTTGACAGCTAGTACTGGCTGTCAAAACGGCTTTTACGCGAAACAGGCGGGAGGCAGCAAACAGCTGCGACCGACGAAGTCGCCTGCCACCGGAAGTCCACAGGGATTAAAATCTTAACATTGATGCTGGATTGATCCCAATCTGTCTTTCCAGTCATGCTGGAGTTCCACTAGAAAACCAATTTAACTTATTTAAATACTGCTAGTCCTCTATTATGATCACTTGAGACCAGAATTTCTGTTGCTAGGCAGAGCGGTTGTTAAGTGAGTCATGCCTGATTTTATGACCTTTTTGCCATAGTTAAACCAATCACGGCTATTAAATTAATCTTGTGATCATTGAGCAAAATTGGCTCCCCCCCCATTGCCTTTGCTTGTCAGACTTGGGAAGGTCATAAATGGTGATCGCATGACTACAGGATGCTGCAACTGTCATAAATCCCTGCTAGTTGCCAACCCCACAAATTCTGATCACATGATTGTGGAGATGCTGCGATGGGCGTTAAGTGCGAGGAAGGGTTGTACAACACTTTTTTGAGAACTGTTGTAACTTCAAACAGAAATTAAATGAATGGTTGCCAGTTGGATTATCTGTAACCACTATTTGTATTTGTTTCTGTCACATTTCCTCCTGTCTGAAAATCAGAAGTTGTGTCTCTGGAATATTTGTAATAAAATTACCCCACACAAACAGATGAACAATAAATATTGGAAGTGCAGTTTGAAGTACAGGTGGTGGAATAGAAAGTTATGGGCTCACTCAATATTGTTTGCCTTATTGGTAAGAATGATGGTTTCAATCCAGAGGTTTTGTCTGTTTTGCTCAGAAAAGTTGGTCATGAGGTCATGAGAAATTCAATTGCAGCAAATCCTCCCGCTAAAACGCAAGAGATGCACTCTCTGGTCAAGTGCTGCTGTTTAATAGAATGGACATCAATGAAATGTCTTGCCGTTCTTACTTGTCTGTGTATTTCAGGTAGAGAACCTAGAAGACAAGTTGACCCTTTGCAGGCAAGCCTTGGAAGAGGTGGATTTTAAGCTACGCAGAGAAGAACTAACATCTGCACGAAGGTACTATTAGAATTTGTTCTGGGTCTCTTCTAACTGCACATATCTTTGGCTTTCACAATATATTGGTTTGATTATTGTGTGCTGTTCTGGATCAAACAGAGATAAAAACGAGCTTCTCATTTATTTTAAAAAGGAGTATATTGAATATAGAGGAAAAGGCAGAAATACTTCATTGAATTCTCTTCTTTATTGGGAGAGGTTTATATTTTGAATTTCTGACAGTTCATTTAAATGTTTCTGTGGAGAATGATTTTGCTTTGACTGGACGCTTCACAGGTTGGATAAAAACTTTGCACAAATACTGTATTATATTCCACACTTTCCCAATGCATGATTTCTGCTCTGGCTGTATAGTGTTCACTGTTCAGTTCTAATGAGCTGATAGCCAGATCTTGGTATATTCAGCCTTTTTGTGAGTTCTGATATGTTAAAATGGGATACAATCTTTGTCTTCCTCTAAAATTTCTTACGCACATTGGGGATTTTGTGCAGCTTCAGCTTGGTTGTTCCTTGAATATATCAAGCTGCAGAACAAAGTTGTTGCCAAGCTCTAGGCCAATCTGTAAACAGAGTTGCTTCTGAGCATTAAGCTGCACTGTCAGACTGAACTCTAAGCAGGGATCAAGCTTCTTATTGTGGCTCTTGGTCCTATGCAGCTGGATGTCACCATGGTTATCGCTTGTTGTTGCTGATGTTGCCCATCTGTTGCTCCCCAATTCCTAATCCCATTGCTATCTTTTCTTCTATTGACCCTCTGACCCATATAGTCTCTAGGTTAACTTTCCTTTTTCTATGCTGAGGGTATGGGTGGGGCAAGATGGGATGTCAGTCTATTCTTGAAAGGGCTGGGGTATGGCTAAACTAGCCAGCTATGCATGCTATTATGCCTGTCAAAAGACCTGGATGTGGCCAGTTAGCTGGCCGAGATACAGTTAATGAATGCCTGTCAGTGGGTTTTTACCAGTTAGCTCACCAGCAAAACTCCTTCATTTGGCTTTCTGGCAAAGCCAGGGCAGCAGTAATTCTCACATCCTTTTCTCCTGAGGGATGTGAGGAGGGAGAAATTAGCTCAACTTAGCTTTGGGAAGATCAAGAGAGGACTACTTTAGTGCTGTTCTTCCCAATGCAGAAGAGCACTTTCAACCATGCTACTCTTTCCCTCACAGTTTCCTTTCTAAACCATCTTTTTGCTGCTGAGATGTTTTCCTCCCATTAGTACTTAGAAGCCATTTAGAGTAGCTTCTGCCCTCCAGCTGCCTGGAATTTCATATTTTGCAGCACTTTATTTCCTCTAAACGTAATATTTTTTTTATTACATTACATAAATTGTAGAGTCAAAGTAAGATAATCCAAAGCTAGAACTTCCCTGATAGATATTTTTCCTTTTCAAAAATCTTTTCCTTATATAAAAATTTCCCTTGACATCCCCCCCAAATTAACATTTCTATACCTTGAGTCCACTAGGCATAATTTTGCCTTCTAAATCAGCAGAAAACAATTTGCCTTTCATCCATACAAGGTATCCAGAGATTGCTTATTGAGGCTCCTATTGACCTAAATCAGGGGTCTGCAACCTTGACAACTTTAAGACTTGTGGACTTCAGTTCCCAGAATTCAGCTATGCTGGCTGAGGAATTCCGGGAGCTGAAGTCCACAAGTCTTAAAGTTGTCAAGGTTGCAGACCCCTGACCTAAATAAAGAAGCCCAATTACTTAACAAATGAACAAATGCTTCATTGAAGTTTATGCTACCATAGAATAAAGTGGGGCTCTACTTTTAAAGAAGAAAAGCTATAAAAGTAAATTAATTGGTCCTCAGTAATTTTAGAGATTTAAAGTCCTGTCAGTCCAAGCAGAAGCTATTCTGTTCATAGTTATTCCTTGGCTTTTTATTGTACCAGTAGCATCTTGTCACCTCAGAGTCTGGTGTCAACCTAGAACTAACGAGAAACTTCCTGACAGTTAGAAGAATTAACCAGTGGAACAACCTGCCTCCAGAAGCGGTGAGTGCTCCAACACTGGAAGTTTTTAAGAAGAGACTGGACAGCCATTTGTCTGAAATGGTATAGGGTTTCCTGCCTGAGCAGGGCATTGGACTAGATGACCTCCAAGGTCCCTTCCAACTTTATTATTATTATTATTACTACTATTATTATTATTACTATTATTACTACTATTATTATTACTATTACTATCATTATCATCATTATTATTATTATTTAGACATGAACCTCAGTCAACTGAACATTCAAATTGACTGGTACTGATGGTTGACACAGGTTGCTGCCAGCATCCTTGGTATCAACCAGGTACCTCCTTAAAATGTAAGATGTTCCGAGTAGCGCAGTTTTTTGTAACATTGCTGGAGTTATTGCAGGAAGCTGCAGTTTCTTAAAATATTTTGCAAAGTTTTTGAATATAGTTCCCAGTGCCCCAATGACAATGGGTATCACTGTTACACGCTTCATCCATAATCGTGCAGTTTCTATGGCCAGGTTGCGATATTTCGTAATTTTTTTCAGTTCTTTTTCTTCGACTCTGGCATCTCCTGGTTCAGCGATATCAATCAGCTGTACGCTTCGGTTCTCTACAACTGCGATATCTGGTGTGTTGTGTTCCAAATGGCGATCTTACATCATCATCATCATCATTATTATTACTATTATTACTATTATTATTATAATGTCAGGACAAGAAAACAGCTGCTGGCACTGTGGAATTCCTCTCCACAAAGTATTACTAATACAAAGTATTAAAGGATGTGACATGATGTAATTGCCCATTATCATTCAGATTTCAGGACAGATTATGGCTTTTGGCAGTAGCAAACATTGAAAGGTAGCTGCACCATGATGAAATATTCTGTGGGATTAGACTAAAGGCTTTATTCTGCTCCGCTTTCTGGATTGTGGGAAACTCATAAATACCATATCAAAGAACTAAACTTTCTCTGTTTACGTTCCTCAGCAATTTTATTCAGGGGCATTTGGTGTTACTGAAAACAGTACACAACCATCACAAATAATTTAGTCTTCCTGTGACAGCCACCCTAGGAGAAGGCATATGGATTACAAAGTTGGGGTTCCATTTCATTCTAATTCTCAAATTACTCTTCATCTCTACTTCTCAAGATTTTTTTATATATACAGGTAGTCCTCGACTTACAACCACAATTGAGCCCCAAATTTATGTTGCTGAGAAGTTTGTTAATTGAGTTTTACCCCATTTTACAACTTTTCTTGCCACATTTGTTAAGTGAATCACTGCAGTTGTTAAATTAGTATAACCGTTGTTAAGAAAATCTGGCTTCTCCATTGACTTTGCTTGTCAGGTCACCAAAGGTGATCACATGCCCCTGGGACACTGCAACCGTCCTGAATGTGAACCAGTTGTCAAGCATCCGAATGTAAATCACATGACCCTGGGGATGCTGCCATGGTCGTAAGTATGAAAAATGGTCATAAGTTGCTTTTTTCAGTGCCATTGTAACTTTGAACGGTCACTGCGTGAACTGTTTTAAGTTGAGGACTACCTGTATTAGACGCTCAGTAATTGTAGAATTGTCTCAATTTGTCTGGTTTTTTTTCTTCCGATACACTTCTAAGAGCCCTGCTTTTGCTTTTCCAATATAACTTTATCCTGCGCTTCACCCTTAATTCACTCTGTAATCTAGTTTGGCACCATTTTCACTCTGGCTCTTGTTTCATTCTCTAGGGACAAAATGTATTGTACTTACTGCCTTTCCTAACTATACTAGAGATCTTACTTGGAACTGGCAAACAAACTGCTAGTGTATATTTATTTCCAGCTACACCACTGTTGCTGTGTTTTCTGTGTTATGTGTTTTCTGTGTTATAATGGAGCTGTTGATAGAGAGATTACTTTCAGATGCTTTGTTTTGTTCTCTGTGCTTTAAACTATGGATTAATTTTGTGCCAACGATATAAATCTTGGGATTAATTCCTTCTTGTTTTAAAATTGTTTTTTTTTATTTAGCTACAAGTTTTATAAAAATGAAGCAGGATTAAAACGTGTATAGATTTCACCCAACATGCACAAAAAAGGATTCCAAGCTGAATGTTTCATATTGTAAAGGCAGGCAAGAGTTTTAAAATGAGAGAAAAAGATCAAAATTTTTCTTTTGAGAGAATTTCATTGTCCCATTTCCATGGCTTTTCTAAAAACCCTTTTAAGGGGATGAACAAACTTGGTTTTAATCGTTACATATAGCAAATACTGTAACAATTCACAAGTCAATTATGTCACTTCCAAATCAGAGAAGGAACCATAAGACTGGTTTTTTTTAAAAAAAAATGTGTGCAAGAAAATTAACATAGCAAAATGAAAGCATGTTCAAAGGAACACTTAGTCATCTTCCAGCAAACAAGTAATATAACTAGGTTGTCATCTCATCTGCTGCTGTAGGAGCTAACTAGATCTTTGTGGGCCAGAGATCTTCATTATTATTTTTTTTCCTAAGTCTCTCTTTCCCACTTCCTTGCAGAGAGTCACTGGAAAAAGAGAAAAACATGCTAGAAACCAAAGCCGAAATTTATGGTAAGAAATATATGCAATATGTTTTCCTGTTATGGTGCCGTTCGGGTAGCTTGGATGTCACCCACCAGAATTTCCAGCCAAGAATTGCTGGAAGATACCACATTCGGGAAGTAATTAAGGTAATTTCCTCTGAAACTGAAAAAATGCATTCAAAGTTATCTGAGATGGAAACAGAGTTTTTTAAATAGTATATTATAAATATGCTTTAAAAAGTTTACAAATTCCTTGATACGTTAGAAATCTCACACTTTGTGACAATGGTCATATATTTGCCTGTCTACACTTCTGTGGAGTTACGTTTTCAAAAAAGAACTGCAAGTAAATAAAAACCACAATCCAGAAAGGTGCAGAAGACACCATTAAAATGATTTTTTANAAGTTGCTATAACTGAAATACCTACGTAACCTCTGATGTTCACTGGCCTTGCTGTGTATCCCATCATTAAGAGGAGATTCTTGATCTAGGACCTTTTCTATAGCATTGCTCCACTTATGGGGCTCCCTCCCTCCCAAGAAACTCAAGCTCATTTTAATCTAGGCAGAGTGTAAGTCTGTGTCATTTACACTGAGCTGTTGTAAGTGTTAAAAGTCAAGAGCATCAATGGAGATTTTTAAAAATGGCTTTATTACATTTTAAATCTGTCCAGAGCAATGCACAAAACAATTAAAGAATACTTAAATAAATATAAATAAAATGCATGTCTCCTGACCTAGAAAATTGGACTCTCAAGACTACTTAGATTTAGATGTGCAGCAATTTCTTTATCATTTGGATTTCTTTAAAGGGAACACACTTATGTTTTCCCAGTAGCAGAATTTGGAGATCATCTGTTCTTATTTGTTTACATGCAATATTTGTATACTGCTGAGTCTCTATGGACTTTCAAAGGCTTACAAAAATAGACAATTTATATTATAATCACTAAAAGCAAGATTCAAAATCTGTCCCAGTATTCCAACAAATGATCACCATTTGTTTGAGAATCCTCAGTAATATCACTTAAGATTACATATTAAAATATCTCCATATAGACTCTGTTTTGACTGTGCTTCTAAATATAATCAGGGAAAATGCTATCAGTATCTCTGTGGATAGAGTGTTTCATAGGAATGGAACATAATGCTGATAAACACCATGCTCAAGATGATGCTGAGGGGAGAGGGCCCTCAGCATCCCAGCTCAAGATAAATATATCTGAAGGACCTGAAGGTGCTAAGCCAGAAAGATCTGCATGGGTTAAAACCAACACTTCGAAGCATATTGGAGCCATTGTAGTGCCCATAAAACCTCGATGCTTCTATATGCAGCACTGATAACTGTCATCCAGCAGCATGTGGGACTTGCATTTTGCATCAATTAAAGCAGTGGTTCTCAACCTGTGGGTCGGGACCCCATTTGGGGTCAATCGACCATTTCACGGGGGTCGCCAAGCAAGGCTGTCCGCCATTTTTTTTGTCCACCATTTTTTTTGCCCGCCATTTTTTCCCCCTTTTCCGGTGGGTGCCTTACCTCTCTTGGGCTGGGCCAGCTGGTGGTCAGCCTGCTCCGTCTCTGCCGCTTGCCAGCTACGCCTCGGCCGGCGCAGGGGGCGGAACCACGCATGCGTGGCGCTCCCGGGCACAGAAAGTCCTTGACTTACAACCGGTTGGGTAGTCCTCGACTTACGACCGGTTTAGTCCTCGACTTACGACCGGTTTAGTCCTCGACTTACGACCAGTTGGGGGTCGCGGCATTAAAAAGGTTGAGAACCACTGAATTAAAGCTTCCAGGTGGCCTTCAAAAGCAGCTCCAGGCAGTGTTACACTCTAGAGGTGATAATAGCCTCCAGATACTGCCTGCACTTCATGCTCCAGAAAGAACCGGTACACCAGTTATAGCAGGGAAAAGACCCTTCATCTCCACCTACCTATCTGACAAAGTGCTACATAACAAAATGGGCCAAGCACTTTACAATACTTCCTACAGCTGTCTGAACAGGTATAAACCCTCTTATTTTAGATTTGAAAATGACCAAGTTACTGACATTAAATGATACTTGGAGGAGAATACCTATTAAATGTTATGACAGTCAAAACAGGTGCTTTTTATCTGTCTTCTCGTTTATTTGTTTTTTTCCTTTTTTCATACTGCTCCAGGGCAGACTTAAAATACATTTCTGGGTACTTGTGCAAAAGAAATGTAATTTGACACTTCAGTTATTTGAAAGAATGTGTGCCACCAGATGTACTTGACCTCTTCTATAGTGAAGTGATTTTAGTTCCATATTAGAAATAAGTACACATGCTCTAAAAATACAAGTGAAGAGAACTGTTGATTTTAATAAAGCTTTCTACAAGTTAAGGGCATTAACCTGCCTTGAGAAAACAGGCTATCTTCAGAAGCTACGTTAAGTTCACTGCAAAGAAATTCTGCATTGGGTCTTCCTTATAATAAAGGGAGTATAAAATAGTCTATCTTATCTTGGCACTCCTTTTGTCCATCAAAGGGAAATGGTTGTTTAGTGGTACCTTTGGGGAAACTAGTTTGTACAGGATACACTTCTATCAGATTTGTCCAGCATTAAGAACTATAAATAGAAGCAGTGATGACGCTTCCCAATTCTGGATGCCCTGTGGTGAGAAGACGCTTGCACTTACATTCGATTCTGCATAAAACATTAAAAAGCAAAACTAGAGTAGCCTCCTGATAAAATAAGAACACAACTCTTCCAAAATTGCATTCATGTTTTCATTTGTGGAAACTCCAGATAAAAAGGAAGCCATTAGGGTAAAGCTTTTTGGTTGAAGAGGAGCTATCTTTTACAAGTTGTGGCTCCCCAGATGGGTAAATTTAGTGCATTCCTCATCATTTGCGTGCTGTGTGGCATTGCTGAGAACTCTACTTCAGTTGCATGGGGGGGGGGGGAGCTGTGAGTTCCCAGCTTCTGGCTAAACTAAAACTTTACTTTGTATCAGACTGTATCTTAAAAATCTCCTGCCCCAGAAAGGAACACAGTATCTGAGGATCAAGAGGTGATTGGAGACAGAGTTGAGTAATTGGCTGCGACAGCAGCAAGCGGTACAAAGATAAAGTCAATACAGCCTAATTGGGAAGAAACAGAAAAGTCTCAGAACTCCTGGAAAGGAATTCACAGTCAGTAGTTGCTGTGAAGAATCAAAATATCTCCCCTCCTTCCTCCAAAGTGTCTCTCTGTAGCAGGAAATTATCAAAGAACAGCATTAGACTCCAGCACTAAGTTCAAAGGCATTAGCAGGGAAGAGCGCTGACACAAGGCGTCATCATGCCAGGGATTTTATTTTATTTTATTTTATTTTTGTATTTCAGAAGGGCACAGACTAGTTAACGTTGCCTAGAGCTGGAAAGAATATTCGAAAGGTTAAAGCGGTTTTTCGTGTGTGTGTGTGTGTGTGTGTGTGTGTAGGTGTAGGTAATTGGATATACATACACCGTATTGGTCAGATGTTTTATCATTGTACACCCATTGTTTAAATCAGCAATTTTAATTGTAAAACACATTGCTAATTGAGCAATGGATGCATTTTCACAGTAACCAAGTATTGAAGATTAGGCAAAGAAAAATGAGTGTTTGT
>NW_015395727.1:10551-13671 GCF_001527695.2 Protobothrops mucrosquamatus | reverse complement strand
GGTCTTGAAGCCCCTGCTGAGCCCCTGTGAGAGGGATCTCGGAGTCCTAGTGGACAATCTCTTAAATAGGAGCCAGCCATCGGCTGCAGCTGCCAAAAAAGCCAACACAGTGCTGGGCTGCATTAACAGAGGGAGAGAATCCCGTGGTGGCGAACCTATGGCACGGGTGCCAGAGGTGGCACTCAGAGCCCTCTCTGTGGGCACACCCGCGCCGTCGCCCCAGTCCTAGGCCTTCAGCTGGGTTTTATAAAACCTTTTCGCTTTAGGCCTCCGCCGCTGTGTGCAAAAAAAAAAAAAGAAGGTTCAATCAATCAAGCACTTTCAACTTCTCGCGGGAAAATAAAAGATCTCGCAAAGTTGGAATTGATTGATTGAACTTTTTAGTCCCAGCCAGTCGGCCGTTACCACCGCAGCCACGCCCACCCAATGGGCCACACCCACCCAATGGGCCACGCCCACCAAGGGGCCACACCCACCCAAGGGGTCACGTCCACCCAAGGGGCCATGCTCACCCAGAACACAACAATACATAAGTGGGTTTTGGGTTGCAGTTTGGGCACTCGGTCTCTAAAAGGTTCACCATCACTGATCTATTCTATTCTATTCTATTCTATTCTATTCTATTCTATTCTATTCTATTCTATTCTATTCTATTCTATTCCATTCCATTCCATTCCATTCCATTCTATTCTATTCTATTCTATTCCTACTCCTCCTACTCCTACTCCTTGTTCTATTCTATTCTATTCTATTCTATTCTATTCTTTCTCTATTCTAATTCTATTCTATTCTATTCTATTCTATTCTATTCTATTCTATTCTATTCTATTCTATTCCTACTCCTCCTACTCCTACTCCTTGTTCTATTCTATTCTATTCTATTCTATTCTATTCTATTCTATTCTATTCTTTCTCTATTCTAATTCTATTCTATTCTATTCTATTCTATTCTATTCCTACTCCTCCTACTGCTACTCCTTGTTCTATTCTATTCTATTCATTCTGAATTCTATTTTATTCTATTCTATTCTTTTCTATTCCATCCATTCTATTCTATTCTATTCTATTCTATTCTATTCTATTCTATTCTATTCTATTCTATTCTATTCTATTCTATTCTATTCTATTCTATTCTATATAACCTAAAATATTTTCCAGGCCAAAATATAATCTAGAAGCACTTGCCCGTGCCATCGTGGGTCATAGGAACTGTAGTCCCATGGATCTCTCGACTTTAGGGAAGCCGTTCTGGAACGTTCTTGATAGTTTTGCACTTTCTCTCTTCCTTCCACTTGAAAGAGAAAGCAACCAGCTTAAGGGTCCTCGTCAAAATAATGGATGTTTGCTTTCATCGTTTTGTAACAGTGAAGAGGTTTTCCTGAACGGACCTGAAAAATAAAACGAAGCCATCGTCTACATGAAGGCTAATTAATGTATCAGAACAATTTGATTTATTTTGAGCCCAGGAAGCGGAAGAAAAGTCTGCAGTTTGGATGCTGCTCAGAACAAGCCACCATGGCTTTAGAACAGAATAGAATAGAGCTGGAAGGGATCTTGGAGGTCTTCTAGTCCAGCCCCCTGCTCAAGCAGGAGGATCTATACCATCTCAAGACAAGTAACTGTCCAGTCTCTTTTTAAAAACTTCCAGTGATGGAGCACCCACAATTTCTGGTGGCAAGCTGTTCCACTGGTTAATTGTCCTCACTGTCAGGGAGTTTCTCCTTAATTCCAGATTGCTTCTCTCCTTGATCAGCTTCCAACCATTATTTCTCATCCTTCCCTCTGGTGCTCTGGTGAATAACCTGGCCCCCTCTTCTTTGTGGCAGCCCCTCAAATACTGGAAGACTGCTATCATGTCACCCCTGTTTCTTCTTTTCTTTAGACCAGTCAAACCCAAGTCCTGCAGCCGTTCTTCGTATATTTTAGCCTCCAGGCCTTCGATCCTTAGTTGCTCTTCTCTGAATTTTTTCCAAACTCTCAACATCCTTTTTGTGATATGGTGACCAAAATTGGCTACAGTATTCCAGGTGTGGCCTTACTAGGGCTTTATAAAGTGGTACTAATACTTTACGTGATCTTGATTCTATGCCTCTGTTTATACAACCTAAGATTGTATTAGCTTTTTTGGCTGCTGCTGCACACGGATGGCTCAGGGTCAAGTGATCGTCCACCAGGACTCCGAGGTCCCTCTCACAGTTGCTGTTTTTGAGCCCGGTCTCACCTAATCTGTATTTGTGCCTTTGGTTTTTCCTGCCTAAGTGTAGGACTTTGCTTTTCTCCACACTGAAACTCATTTTGTTGGATAGGGACCATTGTTCCAATCTGTCCAGATCTTTTTGGATCCTGAGTTTGTCTTCTGGGGCGTTGGCTACTCCTGCCAGTTTGGTGTCATCTGCAAATTTGATGAGTTCCCCTTCAATTCACTCATCTAAGTCATTTCATCCTGGTTGGATCTGACCAGGATTGTAGAATTCCTGAGCTGGAGAAGGCCTTGAGACCATCCAGTCAACCAGCTTCCTTGCAGGAATCCAACAGATGAATTCCTAGCATCCCATGGAGGAGAACGTCCATCACTGGAGGCTGAACAACTATTGGGCTGGAAAGGAATAAGGCAGTCAAGCTATTCTCCAAAGCGCCTGAAGGCAGGACAAGAAGCAACGGGTGGAAACCAATCAAGGAGAGAAGCAACCTAGAACTAAGGAGAAACTTCCTGACAGTTAGAACAATTAACCAGTGGAACTCCTTGCCTCCAGAAGCGGTGAATGCTCCAACACTGGAAGTTTTTAAGAAGAGACTGGACAGCCATTTGTCTGAAATGGTATAGGGTTCCCTGCCTGAGCAGGGGGTTAGACTAGTTGACCTCCAAGTTCTCTTCCAACTTTACTTATTATTATTATTATTATTATTTATTTATTTATTTCTTATTTATTTCACTAACTTCTATGCCGCCCTTCTCCCCACGGGACTCAGGGCGGCTCACAGCATATTAAAAACAACACAAAAAACATTTCCCCTATAAAACCAATTAAAAACCAAATATATTTATGGCTGTGTCATTATTAAAATCTTTAAAAAATTATTCCCTATTTAAAATTCACCCTAGGTCAGTCCCGCTTGCTG
>NW_015395727.1:4261-7582 GCF_001527695.2 Protobothrops mucrosquamatus | reverse complement strand
GCTGAAGGAGGACAGGGCTGGAGCTGGAGCTTCCGCCGCTCAGATGAAACAGGGCCAGTACCAGGCCGCCCAACTAACGCTAGGCCGCCCGACCAGCCAGGCAGGCCAGCACCAGGGTCCAAGAGCCGAGTAATGGGGGCGAAGTCTAGTCTCCACCGCCAGGCCGCCAAAGTACTTCCAGGCCGCCCTTCTAAGCCACAAAAACGGGCCGAAAATAAGCCAAACGCCAGGCCGTATTATTATTATTATTATTATTATTATTATTATGGATCATCGCACAGTCAGCCAGATGTTCAGACTGGATTTGGCATTTTGTCTACCTATCGAGTCCTTACCCAGGACCTGGGATAGGCAGATGTGGATGTTTGATGGTATTACAGATCTCGTCGCAGGATGGAAGCAGTTCCTAGTAAGGCCGCCTTTTGCAATTGACTAATGGCGAATTTCTCAATGCCAATGATGGTGTCCAAGTGGTGTTCCAGTTGTTGGACTAGAAGACCTCTAAGGTCCCTTCCAATCCTCTTATTCTCTTCCCTTCTCAAGGCTCAGGGCTTATTGTAAAGTGGTAACGTTGAGCCAGTGTCTGAATTTTGATCATGTCCCCATGCTGCCACAGTCATAAGATACTCGCGATTGCAATTTTCCCCAGTCACTAAACGGGGGCCGTAAGACAAGGTAACCTTTACCTGTTGAGGGCAGAGTTGAAGTCTCCAAGAGAGGAATACATAACACCCCCCCAATACACACCTCTTTAGAAATTAGCCTGGAAGGGGTCCCCCTCCCCTTTCGCTCTCTCTCTCTCTCTCTCTCTCTTCGAATGCAACGCACAAAACGAGAGGATGGTTGAATGGAGATAAAAATATCATTCTGCTTTATTGCTCCGTGGATCAATAAATAACACAGTGCAATTAGGTGACTGCGGCAGGAGCTAATTTCGGCTCCTTGCTGGAAATAATTTCGCCTTGGCGGTCTATACAGGTGTCTGTGGGCTTCCAAGGTTCAACGAATTTTCATCTCTTTTTTTTGGAGCAACATAGGTGTCATTTTGAGCCCCAGAGGCGGGATCTTAGGTCCTGTGCCTGGGGAAAAAAAACCAAGGTTTACAGGTGGCCCTTGATTTGTGAGCCCAATGGAGAGCAGAATTTCCACGGCTAATTATTCAGTGAATTTTGCCTTGTTTTACAACCTGGGTGCCCATGGTTGTTTTAAGTGCATCGCGGCAGTTGTTAAACGAATCATGAAGTTGTTAAGAGAAGGTGTGGCTTCCCTCTTAGATGTTGGAAAGGAAGGAAGGAAGGAAGGAAGGAAGGGAAAGGAAAGGAAAGGAAAGGAAAGGAAAGGAAAGGAAGAAAGGAAGGAAAGAAAGAAAGAAAGAAAGAAAGAAAGAAAGAAAGAAAGAAAGAAAGAAAGAAAGAAAGAAAGAAAGAGGGGGAAGAAAGAAAGAAAGAAAGAAAGAAAGAGGGGAAGAAAGAAAGAAAGAGAAAGAAAGAAAGAAAGAAAGAAAGAAAGAAAAAGAAAGAAAGAAAGAAAGAAAGAAAGAAAGGAGCAAAGGAAGAAAAAAGGAAGGAAGGAAGAAAGGAAGAAAAAAGAAGAAGAAAGACAGAAAGAAAGAGTGAAAGAAAGAAAGAAAGAAAGGAGCAAAGGAAGAAAAAAGGAAGGAAGGAAGGAAGAAAGAAGAAAGAAAGTGATCATGCAATATTGGAATTCAACATTATGCAAGCACAAACAATAGAACACAGTCAAACTAGAGTCTTGGACTTTAAGAGAGCTAATTCCAATTAACTTAGAGAGATCTCGGAAGGATTCCATGGATGAGAATCCTCAAAGGGAAAACGACTCAAGAAGCTTGGGAAACTTTGAAAAGTGAGATTATAAAAGCCCAGTCTAGCACAATACCAACGAAGAAGAAAAACAGCAGCTCTCAAAAGAAACCAGCGTGGCTGCATCAAGAACTCTCTGATAAATTGAAAGACAAAAAGGACAAGTATAAAAAGTGGAAAGAGGGGCACATAACTAAGGCAGAATATCAGCAAATAGCCCGAGCCTGCAAAGATGAAGTGAGGAAAGCTAAGGCTCAAAATGAACAAAGGCTTGCGACCAAAGTCAAAAATAACAATAACAAAAAAAGCTTCTTTCAACATGTTAAAAAATCGGTCGGTTTTTTTTGCACTTGAGCGCTACAGATTCACTAACCAGGCTGTCCTTGACTTACATTTTTGATCACGTGACCGTGGGGAATGCTGCAAAGGGCGTAAGTGTGAAAAACGGTCATAAGTCACTTTTTTCAGCGCCGTTGTAAATTTGAACGGTCACTAAATGAGCGGTTGTAAGTCAAGACTCCCTTTATTCTGAGCAGGGGCAGATATTTTTAATTTCTCCTCCTTTTCTGTTGCTCCTGATCCTTTTGGTCCCTTTCTATGGCACACCTGGAGACCCATCCCATTAAATCAGTTTTGACTCCTTGTGCTAAGAGCTCATCCCCATTTATTTCTCATTTGGGGGATATTAATATTAGGGAACAAAAGGCCGCACATTTTAAGACCGCGTTGTCCCTGATTTTTTTCATTAAGGTGTTTAATAGGACCCACTTGAGTTATTACTTCACTCCTGCAAAACTTAAGTGGTTTTTGCCTAGCAAGCTTTATCTATTTTTTGAACCTGCTTTTGGAACAAGGAGAGTCCAGACGTGGCTCGGTATTTTAAAAAAAAATAATAATCAAGGTGGTCGTATTAAATGAAGAGCTGGCTTCGTTTCTTAGATCTTCGGAAGAAGTCGGAAGTCATTCTTTGTATGTATTTTTCTTTGCTTTTTCTTTTAAATACCTTTCTGCACCCCTCTTTCTCTCTTTTCTTCTTTATCTCCTTTTCTGGTTGTTAGGCTAAAATTGAGAGGGCAGCTGTTCCTCGCTGGAAAGATTACATGTGCTAACCGAGAGACGAGAATATTCGTGGTCAAGTTTGAACTGTGGGGGTGTCTTGGTGCTCTCTGAGCTGGGTGGTTTTCTAGCAGACGTTTCATGACCTAACTAGGGAACATCAGCAGTGCAAGAAGGGAGAGGGGTTTGCAAAGAGGAGGAGGAGGAGGAGGAGGAGGAGGAGGAGGAGGAGGAGGACAATGACTATGGGGTCCTTGGTCCTCTCTGAGCTTGGTGGTTTCCTTGCAGACGTTTCATAACCCAACTAGGGAACATCATCAATGCTAAAGGGGAGGAGGAGGAGGAGGACGACGACGACTCCTCAGGAGTCCCTGGTGCTCTCTGAGTTCGGTGGTTTTCTTGCAGACGTTTCATGACCCAACTAGGCAACATCATCAGTGCTAGA
>NW_015395727.1:0-4256 GCF_001527695.2 Protobothrops mucrosquamatus | reverse complement strand
GGTGCTCTCTGAGCTTGGTGGTTTTCTTGCAGACGTTTCATGACCCAGTTAGGGAACATCATCAGTGCAAGAGAGAGGAGGAGGAGGAGGAGGAGGAGGAGGAGGAGGAGGAGGAGGAGGAGGAGAACTGTGTGGTTCCTTGTGCCCTCTGAGCTGGGTTGTTTTCTTGCAGATGTTTCATTACCAAACTAGGCAACATAATCAGTGCTAGACTGATGAGGTTGTCTAGCTCTGATGATGTTACCTAGTTGGGTTGTGAAACGTCTGCAAGAAGACCATCCAGCTCAGAGAGCAGAACAGCTGCATGACTTTGGTCTGGCTAGTCTAAAGAAAAGAAGAAATAGGGGAGACATGATAGCAGAACAACAACAACAACAACAACAACAACAACAACAACAATAACAATAATAATAATAATAATAATAATAATAATAATAATAATAATAATAATAATAATAATAATAATAATAATAATAATAAAGTTGGAAGGGACCTTGGAGGTCATCTAGTCCAACCCCCTGTTCAGGCAGGAAACCCTATACCATTTCAGACAAAGGGCTGTCCGGTCTGTTTTTAAACCTTCCAGTGTTGGAGCATTCACAGCTTCTGGAGGCAAGGAGTTCCACTGGTTAATTGTTCTCACTGTCAGGAAATTCCTCCTTAGTTCCAGGTTGCTTCTCTCCTTGCTTAGTTTCCATCCGTTCCTTCTTGTCCTGCCTTCAGGGGCTTTGGAGAAGAGCTTGACTCCCTCTTCTTTGGGGCAGCCCCTGAGATACTGGAACGTTGTTATCATGTCCCCCCTCGTCCTTCTCTTCATTAAACTAGACATCCCCAATTCCAGCAACCGTTCCTTATATGTTTTAGCCTCCAGTCCCCTGATCATCTTTGTTGCTCTTGTCTGTACTCTTTCCAGAGTCTCAACCTCTTTTTTACATCGTGGTGACCAAAACCGGATGCAGTATTCCAAGTGTGGCCTTACCAAGGCCTTGTAAAGTGGTATTAACACTTCACGTGATCAGTATTCCAGTATTTGAGGGGCTTCCACAAAGAAGAGGGGGTCAAATTATCCTCCAAAGCACCAGTCCTTTCCAGTTTTTCACAATCAATGCAACACAACATTGCATCCTTCCACCGGGCTGGATTGTTGTTTCCTTGCTAAAAAAAAGGGCACCCAATCCTCAAATGCAGAAATTACACACCCCAAGCCTTTGGACCCAGATAGTTAATTAAAACTTCCTTGCAAGAACTCCGAGGCATTGTAAGTGCCTCCTTCCCACAGCTGATCTGGAGGAGACCCCGTGAAGGCCGATGCTAATTATGTTTTAATCAAGATTGCCTTGGATAGTAACAGAAATGGTATTTAATTTCTGCCGGTGCTAATAAGGCAAAAATCCCCTGCAGTGTTGAGGCAGCTAAATGTTCCTTTCCAGGCTTAGTCGGTGCTGTGCTTCACATTTTTGATAACAATCCGTGTTTCTTTCTTTCTTTCTTTCTTTCTTTCTTTCTTTCTTTCTTTCTTTCTTTCTTTCTTTCTTTCTTTCTTTCTTTCTTTCTTTCTTTCTTTCTTTCTAGATAACGAGAAGTCCTTAAATTTCCAACGGCCCTTGAAATTTTAATGTTAGCCGCTCTACCCACACAAGAGCTTACACGCTGTTTTCTAACCAGGTGTCTGCAAAAGACACCAATCAAAGTATAAAAGTTTGGAATTGGGGTTTTATGTGCAGTCCTTAACTTGTGTTTTGGGACTGCAACAAGGCAATGCAAATATGTAAGGCAGGCATACAACCTCAGCCATAACTTTATTTATTGATTGATTTTTGCAAAAGGGTGGTTTAACATACTTGTAGTCCTCGAACAGGTGTGGCCTTACTAGGGCTTTGTAAAGCGGTACTAATACTTCGCGTGATCTTGATTCTGCGCCTCTGTTTATGCAACCCAGGAGTGTGTTAGCTTTTTTGGCTGCTGCTGCACACTCAACCCAAAAAGCTAACTTTTGTAATCAGCGAGTGTACAGGAATGATTGACACCTTCCTTATGATGTAAAGGCTCCGTTGTCTGCTTTTCATTGGCTAACAAAGTTTATCATCATCCTTCCTTCCTTCCTTCCTTCCTTCCTTCCTTCCTTCCTTCCTTCCCTCCCTCCCTCCCTCCCTCCCTTCTCCAATACTGGAAGTTTCTAAGAAGAGACTGGGCAGCCATTGGTCTGAAATGGTATAGGGTTTCCTGCCTGAGCAGGGGGTTGGACTAGATGACCTCCAGGGTCCCTTCCAACATTATTATTATTATTATTATTATTATTATTATTATTATTATTATTATTATTATTATTATTATTATTATTATTATTATTATTATTATTAATATTAGTACTATTATTATTACTATTATTACTATTACTACTACTACTATTATTATTACTACTACTACTATTAGTATCACTATTATCACTACTACTACTACTACTACTACTACTACTACTACTACTACTAAATGAATGGTTATAAGTCAAGGCTGCCTGAATGATGTTCATCTTCCCCGCTTTAAAACTCAGGAGCTGTTTCTTAGCAAAAACTACCTGGACACCTTCAAATATTAACAGTGCCCTTTGCAGCAAAATTATTGAGCAGATGCCGTGGAAATTAATGAAAAGGGCTACACGAAATTGATTCTCCGAAGTCCAAAAGGTGTGGGGTTTTTTCTCAACCAACCAGCCTCTCTCTCTCTCTCTCTCTATGGACGCCTAAGGTGATGTTTCCCTGCCTTTAAAGTCAGTAGGCAACACTGAAAAATGTGTTTTAAAATCAACATTATCTGTTCTGTTTCTCATATTTCATTCCTGGCACCGGCGGGCCATAGAGAAATAGAGATGTTATTAAAGCAGCTTCAGCTGACAACTCTAAGGCGGTCTTTCTGATTGACAGGCTGCAGGTGTGGGATTCCGTTTCTTCTTAGAGTTTATTACAATCTAAAATACAAATGGAAATAAAAATGGAAAGGGAAAGGGAAAGGGAAAGGAAAGGGAAAGGGAAAGAGAAAGGGAAAAGAAAAAAGAAAGTGAAAGGGAAAAGGAAGAGGAAAAAGAAAGGAAAAGGAAAAAGGAAAGGGAAAGGAAAGGAAAAAGAACCAGAAAGAAAAAGAGAAAAGGAAAAAGAAAAGGAAAGGGGAAAGGGAAAGGGGAAGGGAAAAGGAAGAGGAAAAAGAAGGGAAAAGAGAAAAGGAAAGGGAAAGGGAAAAAGAAAAGGAAAAAAGGGAAAAGGAAGAGGAAAAAGAAGGGAAAAGAGAAAAGGAAAGGGAAAGGGGAAAGGGAAAGGAAAAGGAAAAGGAAGGGAAAAGGAAAGCAAAACGGAAAAGGAAAAAGAAGCAGAAAGAGAAAGAGAAAAGGAAAGGGAAAGGAAAGGGAAAGGGAAAGGAAAGGGAAAAAGAAAAGGGAAAAGGAAGAGGAAAAGGAAGAGGAAATGACTTCTGATTATTTTAGTGCAATAGAGCAGAGACTGTAGTTACATATAAATGATCTGGTTTGCCTTCTTTTGCAATTTGCTTTATCCACTAAGTGCGAGAAAGCCCAAAAGATTAAGCTGGGATGGAGTAATATTCAGACCCTAATGGAAAATGAACAACCCTGTGAGAAAAGGACTGTTCCAAGGTCACTCTGCCGGGTTTCATGCCTAAAGCGGGACTAGAACTCACTGTCTCCTGGGGATTGGCCCAAAGTCACCCAGCCAGCTTTTCTATCTAAAGCGGGACTAGAACTCACCATCTCCTGGTGATTGGACCAAAGTCACCCAGCCTGCTTTCGTGCCTAAGGCGGGACTAGAACTCACCGTCTCCTGGTGATTGGCCCAAAGTCACCCAGCTGGCTTTCATGCCTAAGGCGGAACTAGAACTCCCCATTTCCTGGATTCTAAACTTTGGAAAACCACTTCGGCTTCTGAGCGAATCGATGCGAAGTGAACCTTTTTAATCCATTCAATTAAGCAGCTGGTTGTTTTGCATGCTGACGAATGTACCTTCCAGGTGAAGGCTTATCTTTTAATAGGCGGAACCCCCACCTGTACTAAAATTGCAGCATGGAGAAAGAAACCTACATTTAGAGGGATGACACATCTGCTCACTTCTGTCCTGCTGGAACTCGACGGAGCCGCAGAAAAGACGGTGGAATTCCTGGCTCCAGTTTTTGGTTTTTTTCCCCCCCTGCTAGGAATGAAACTTTGGCCTTCCACTCTGTGACTCTTCAACAAGCAAAAAAAACCCCTTGC
>NW_015395726.1:8264-9422 GCF_001527695.2 Protobothrops mucrosquamatus | reverse complement strand
CGTCAGGCTCCAGCTGGAGCTCGGCGCTGATCCTGGTGCTTCTGCTGATCCCTGAAGAAGCACCAATCAGCTGGAAAGCAGCACTGATCCTGACACTTCTGCTGAGTCCAGAAGAAGCGCCGATCAGCTGGAATGTTGCAGCATCTCCAGGGTCTTGTCATTTACATTCAGATGCTTGGCAACTGATTCATATTTATGATGGTCACAGTGTCCCAGGGTCATGTGAAGTGACCAAACCCTGCTGCAACCACCCAGTAGACGGGGGAATAAAAACCAAACACCCCCCACCCCCACTGCCAATCCTCAACAGAAATGCTCACAACAATGAAAACCTCGGACAGGAGGAAGAGCGCCGCCGGGCGGGCAGGCAGGTGTCTTGCTCGGGTGTGGCTTGGGGGGCACTTTTTTCAGTGCCATTGTAACTTCGAACAGTCACTAAGCGAACTGTTGTAAGCCGAGGACTACCTGTACTTTATCAAGTTTTTGACACCTTGCTAGGCGACTGGTGGTACTCGGATGTTGCCATATCCTAAAAGTAGCACAATGGGTGAAAAGGTTGAAAAGCTTTAAACCAATAGGTTTAAAGCAGGGGTGTCAAACTGCCGGCCCGCGGGCCAGTTTCATCATACCGGAGCCGCGCCCACCACATTGCCAGCAACGGCGAAAAAGCTCCGATACGTCGTGCGATGTCACGTGACGTCGCGAGTTTGACATGCCTGGTTTAAAGTAACAGTTTCCCGCCCCAAACCTCATTATCAGCTTGGAGACAGCCAGTCTGGCTTTCAGTAACAGCAATTGTTAAACAATACAGCAATGTAGGTCAGACATTAAGCAAGTGATTTAAAACAGTTGTGGCCAATAAATTACACCCCTTCCCCCTAGATGGCTCAAACTCTCAATTGCTGGACATAGTCCTGCAGATATTTAGGCGGCCTTCTTAGCGTTCAAACAGCAAACAAGACCGAGTCGTGCCGTTGCGGCCTCTGACCCGACGTAGATCTCAACTAGCTCCTTGGTTTACCGAGGAGCTGAGAGAGATGAAACGCCGGAAAAGACGCCTAGAGAGCAGTTGGAGGACTACCCGAACCGAACCCGACCGAACACAGGTAAGGATACATGTTAGATCCTACCTTGTGGCAATGAGGGTGGCGAGGTCTA
>NW_015395726.1:2674-7084 GCF_001527695.2 Protobothrops mucrosquamatus | reverse complement strand
CCAGCTTGCAGGACTGGCCTAGGGGAAAATTTTTAATGGGGGTTTTAAAGTAATTTTAAACTAACTAGACCAATTATTAATATTTGTTTTTAATTATGTTTTTAATCTGTAGTTTTTTGGGATTAGCATTTTTATCTGGTTGTTAGCCGCCCTGAGTCCGCAAGGAGAAGGGCGGGATATAAATTAAATTAATAAATAATAAAATAAATATTAACTCAGAACAGAAGCAGCCCTAAAGGCTGCTGCACAGCTATTTATACAGTTAGCCTCTAGGTGGCAACCAATAGGTTTAAAGTGACAGTTTCCCACCCCAAACCTCATTATCAGCTTGGAGACAGCCAGTCTGGCTTTCAGTAACAGCAACTGTTAAACAATACAGCAATGTAGGTCAGACATTAAGCAAGTGATTTAAAACAGTTGTGGCCAATACATTACACTTCCCATGAAGCCATGGACAAAATTCTCATGGCTTCTCCAACTACATGTTTATGAGGCTCTTGGTCTTTCTTTTCCTTGCTGCTAGCTCCTACTCTTCCTCAGTGTTACAGCTACCCAACTCCTTGTGAAAAATAATCTGACTTTACATAATATTTGGTCAAAGACAAAGAGGCCTTTGTGTAGACAGAATTCAAAATGCTTTTGAACAAGGTAATTGTAACTCAAAACAGAAATGGGGTTTTTCTGGACCCTCCATCAGCCAATAATGATGTGAAAACTCGCAACCTAGTCAACTGTGCAACAGTTGCCCAGTTGTCCAAGGAAATGAGATATGAGATAGAAGTACTACAGATACTAGATAGATAGGGCCCAGTGTTCAAGTCTGTCGAGTTCCATCTGGATTTTAAGCCTGTCTTCTTGGGTGTTTGCTGTTCCTGCCAGTTTAGTGCCATCTGCAAATTTGCTGAGTTCCCCTTCTATTTTCTTGTCTAAATTGGTTATGAAAATGTTGAAGAGACTTCTAAGGTCCCTTCCAACCCTATGATTGTATGACTTTGGGCCAAAGTCCTACCATATCCATCACTGGAGATTTTTAAGAAGAGACTGGACATCGACCTGTCTGAGACGATATAGGTTCTCCTGCTCGAGCAGGGGGCTGGACTAGAAGACCTCCAAGATCCCTTCCAGCTCCTATTCTATTGTATTCTATATAGGATTGTTGAGGAAATAAAATGGAAGGCAATCTCCATTTAAGCTGCCTTGAGCTTCCGGAGGAAAGGCAGAATATTACGCTAATGCATGCTACAAAAAGAAATGACCAGTACTGAGCAACTGACTGGCCATTAAAGTTTTCATGGTATTCTAAATAGTTAATTTGTGAAAAATCAAGATGGTTGCTCCTGAACTAAGCAAGGCCCTTCAGAGCTACAGCCAAAAAGGCTGGGTTCAAGCAGTTGTCTGAAAATGCCAAATGCTAGGGTTGACATTGGAAAACTACTTTCTTCTATAGATATTCCTGGCAGGAGTCTGGGCTTATCAGTAATATATACCCTCAAAATTTTTTGCTTCTGAGCAACAGATTACAAAGGGCATTTTTGAATCATCTTTTTTTATCCAAACAATTTTTATTAGTTTTCCATTTTACACCAACACAGCTTGAGAACCCACGTGGAAACGTGGTGATCAAATTAAAAAAAAAACCAATAACATGATAAGTATATACACAATATTTCTTAAAAATTTCCCTCTCTATCTATATAGGATATTATAATCAAATTAATACATTTTCAAATAAATTCATTCATTACTCTGTCTAACCATCAACTCTATTAATCAGTAAAAAAAATTCAATCTATAGAGACCTATACTTTTTCACATATTTAGACTTAAACTTAAAAAACTCTCAATTTATTTAAAATATTATAATCAAATTAATATATTTCTAAAACCAATTCATTCACTAATATATCGCTACTTCCAGGTTGAATAATTAAAAATAGACTAACATTCTCTATCTATTTATATTGTTATAGGCTCATTAAAACATTTCTAAAACAAATTTTCATTGAATATATCACTCTATATAAATTTCATTAATCAATAAAAATTTACAAAAACTCATTGTCTATCCCAAAGATCCTGTTTTATGCTTTCTTAATTTTACAAATATTTAATCTTAGGCTAACATATTCATTTACTATTCAGGTGCCCCAAGTATTTTCTTATATAAACATTATTAACTCCAAAACTAAATTCTTCTCTTTCTCACCAATATTCTATTCTTTTTCAATACTTCTCCAAATCTCCAATGATTAATTCCATATTTTCCCATATTTCAGTCCTTTTCTCATTGTACCATCTCTAATATTAAAAACATATAAAGCCCTTTTAACAAATTCCAAATCCAAATCAATCCGGATCGCTATGAAACCTTTACCACATTACTATAATCAAATTTAATATTTATATCTTATTCTGGGTTTTTTTCTATTCCAGATAGGTTTCCATAATCAGGCCTCCGCCTGCCACTCTATACACACCAAAAAAGAAGCTCCCATTGTGCATTTTGTTAAGTTAGTATAAAAGTTACAGCTAATCTGAATAACTCGTGGCAGAACATCATTTCCCCTTTCTTTTAACATTGCATACATTTCAATTAAAATACTTTCTTTTATATCGTCCTCTTTGATCAAACCTTGCTCATTTTCCCATGATTTTTTCTCTATCACAAAGTCAAATGGCGTCTGCAAGCCAGCTTGTTCTTCTGAAGTAAAATCCTCTATTTCCTTATCGTAAGTTATTTGTCCATTGGTATCAAGTCTTTTCTCCAATATCGATTGATGATCCAACTGTGAGTCTACTTCTTCCAACTCAGTAAGCGGAGAACAAGTCTCTTGAACATAAGCTGGTGTTTCACTTAGTCCTTGTGTTTTGCTTTGTCAATACAAAGAGATCTCCTTTGAGCAAGCAATTATCTTCTCCGTATTTTCCAAAATTTTGTCCAAAATATACTTATAAGTAAGATCTAAACCGGTTTCCTCCATTTTTATCATATTTAAAATCCTTATCCTTTTGAGGGAGACTATACTTGAAAAACGATCAATCAATATCCATCTCCTCCAGCTTCTTCGTCTTTTTCCTTTATACAAAATGAAAGCCTTCCCGGCGAAAAAAAAATGGCAAATACAATGAATAGTTTCGTCAGCCAATGTCCCCCGGAAAATAATCAAGATTATTCAGATATTCAATCCTTCTGGAGACCATAAAGGTAAAAGAAAACAATATTCTCCAAATATTATAAAAAACTTTCTTGAGGCTCCCAATATCCAAAAATAAAATCAACCATTAAAGCGAAAATAGATTTAATCCTTTGAGCTTCTCTTCCCCCATTTAACACGTCACTTCACCAGAAAAGGGAGTAATTCCAAGAAAAAAAAGAACTTTTCACAGGCATAAAGAAAATAGAGGTAAAAGAAAAATCTCACCGAGTCTTCCACGGTGGGTCTATTTGCTTAGCTGATCTTGTGGCTTGCGGTTGGTGCAGCTAAATGATCGGCCATTTTACTGGCCGATCTTTACCCTGTCGGCCCAAAGGAGATACTCGGTGCACAGAGGACGCTGCCGCTCCTCTGCAACTATCAGAGAAGCCTCCTCAACAGTAGTCGCTCCTCCAGAGTGACTTTTCGACCCTCTCAGGGGTCTACCGACAAGGGAAACTCGGTCGGCAAAGGGACGACTCCCTTCGCTCGACCGCACCGCTGCGAACCGGAACCGGAAGCCGGCATTTTTGAATCATCTTAAAGCCCTCCTTCCCCACCCCAACTGTCACAACCCAACTTGTCTTGCACTGACAGTAGGAGTTGAAATTTGCAAATGAACCTTGCAAATGTGTGAGCAGTTGTTGCAGCTACCAACTCAGATATCGAAGAGTGTGGGTTGGGTGGGGGTAGACTTCCACTTGTCAAATATCTTCTGGCACACCTCCCATACTACCAACATTGGAGCTTTCAAAATCAGACTTGGAGAAGTTCTCTCAAATTTCACTGGAGTTACCATCTCAGCATCATTTGACCCCTATGTCCATGGCTAAGGTCACCTTCCCCACCTCACACCTCCAAGTAGCTGCAAGACACACTTGTTTGCTGGTAGGACAGTAGCATGGGGGGGGGAGGGGGGCAACAGCATCAATATGGAGGGCCTGATCAGGCAAGAGAAGTCCTGCTCTTTTTAAATGTGAGCTGTGTGCATTGCATGTACATGAAAAGGGTCGGCTGTTTGATTGGCTGGTCACATCAGTCATTTGATAGATTTATATAGATTTGAGAATTGAAGCAAAATAACAGGTCTTAGTAATTTAATAGATGCATTGTGTATGTACATGGGGGAAGAACTTCATCTATTGATTTCTCATTTGATCAACAGTAATTGGATGCTTAGCAGTCTTGTTTTAAAAGAAAAGGGGTTATCACTGTG
>NW_015395726.1:0-1804 GCF_001527695.2 Protobothrops mucrosquamatus | reverse complement strand
TTGTGTCTCACAGCAACACAAACCTACTTTTATCATTGCCCCAGGCCCCCCTCTCTGGAAGCTGGTAAGTATTATGTAAACTCAGAAAATGGATATTTCAGGAATCATATTGGACATATTGTGATCACCAGATTTACCTTATTTTAAAATGAATTATGATTTGGAATGTTATATCTGAGGCTTAAATTTTGAAGTGGTGGGTTTATTCATGGAGACTGGGGACATAATTCTTTGTTGTCAGGGTTAGACAAGATAGACTTTAGTTTAATCCAGTAAGGAGGCATATATATTCTTTGATACTCATTCTCCCAAATAAATTTAGTCATGGAAAGATGAATTGCAGTAAAGCTTTGCGAATGAATTTAAGCATTGCAGATAATGGCTATCTTTCCAGCAACTGTAAATTATAACTCCCCTCTCCTTTCCTTTTTTTAAAATACAGTTATGATTATTAGCATGCTAGAGTTTAAAGCAGATGGCAGGTTCTTCCGTTTTGCAGTGAATTCAAGGAAGCACAAAGCATGTCCCCCACTTAGTGCTTATATTATTTGATGGATGACAGTGGGGAGGAAGAGGGTTTCATCCTCCATAGCCACCTGCATTTTTAAACATTTGATGTGGGCAGAATACTTGCACATTCTGGCAGGTTGCCACTGAGATTAAGGTGCCAAAGTCTTATTTTTGAGAGTATAATTGTAGCTTTGTGGGTTTCTGTAATTAACGTTTTTCACAGCACACATACTGTATTTTCCAGCGTATAAGACGACTGGGCGTATAAGACGACCCCCGACTTTTGAGAAGATTTTAAGGGTTTAGAAAGTCGTCTTATACGCTGGAAAATACGGTATGTTATTCAAACCACAACTTAAGAATGATTCATAAGGCCTGTTCTGTTACATCACTGTAGTGTTTTCTCGATTTTGTTGTTGCTTCTACTTTCTTTTCCTCTTCCCCAAATTTATTATTATTTATACCTGTATTTTGTACATCACTTTGAGATGACATAGGAAGCAATACTTAAGATTCATCATTTTTGTGCCTTTCAGTCATTAGTAAGATAAATAACAACAAAAACAAAGATCTGCAAACCCAGTCATAGACTGTGTCATGGCAGTCACGGCAGGCAGGTACCACTAGAAAGTTGCATTAGGACAGAGGAAGGGAGGCTGATCTTGTGAAACTGTTTTTTTCCTATTCCTTCTCAAAAATCACCCAGAAAAAAAAAATCCCTTTTAACATTATTGGAAAGGTCCTCCACCCAATTTGACTGTAGGAGGGGGAGCCATCGCTACCATCCTTCCTCGGTTGACCCCTCTCCTGAAAATGGTTTTCCTCTTCCAAGTGGGCATCCCATTCTATCAACGGAGGCGAGGTCACCAGAAGGCAAGTTTGAAGCTCAGAGGAAAATGCCGATTCCTTTTCTCCCTCGCTTTCCTCTCTGGCGACTCTCCTCTGCGGCGGAAGAAGGGACCCAGGTAGGCCGCGCTGTTGCTGCGGTTTCTACGCCTGCCCTGCCCTGCCCTGCCCTGCCCTGCCCTGCCCTGCCCTGCCCTGCCCCGCCAAGTCAAGAATTCGGAGGCCCGAACAGGCCAGCAGCCACTTCCACGATTAGTTCGGGTAAGGCGGCCGCGGCTGGGCAGTCCTTCTCTGCCTAACTTTTATCGCTGCTTCGGTCCGCCCCCGCTTGCCCTAGGGCTCGCGGGGAGAGCCAGAGGGAGGGCGCTTCTCTCCGCGGTATCTGGCGAAGTTAGCTGGAGGGGAGGGAGGCCCTAGGAGAGGAGCGGCGTCATTTTACCGCTTGTTC
>NW_015395725.1:0-9424 GCF_001527695.2 Protobothrops mucrosquamatus | reverse complement strand
TCAGCAGGCAGGACTGGCCTAGGGGTATTTTAAAGGGGTTTTAAATTAAATTTTTAGTAGAAGCAGCCAAATTTGAATAGTTATTTTTAATCTTTTTTAAATTTTGTATTGTACTGTACCATTGTTTTAAACTGGCTGTAAGCCGCCCTGAGTCCTCCGGGAGAAGGGCGGGGTATAAATTTAATAAAATCAAAATCAATCAAATCAGCTTTCCTCTCTTGAAATAACTCCAGACTAATTAAAATGGCAAAGCCTGTTTGTTAGGGGAAGAGCGATAAAAGTAGCACCAAGCCACATCTGATGCTGAATTTAGCTTTTTCTTTTCAAGGGGAGGATAAATGATAAACCAGTATTACAATGTATGCATGCTTCTGAAAATGTATACCTATTTTAATGCTTTTCTCATCTCAGTTTGATGTCGAGTCTGATCTAAAATTTCTAAATTCTTCTCTCATAATATGAAAAAGGAGGAAAATCTTTCCCTTTCAATCACCTTAAAAATGAGTGACCCAATCAGCTTCTTTGAAGTGAGAACATGGTTCTGTTTTGAAGTGATCAAAGAATGAAGAGTTTAAAAAATACAATATTCCAGGATTGAGGTCATTCCTCATAGCCTAATCTCAGTTTTGATGAGTTCCCCTTCTACTCTTTCATCTAGATCACTTATGAAGATGTTGAAGAGTACTGGGCTTAAGACAGAATTTTGGGTAGCCCACTGCATACTTCCTGCCATATAGATGTAGTTCCATTGAGAATTGCGTGCTGAGTGTCAGTCAGTTGTGAATCCATCTAGTGGTGGTATTGATTATCTGACATTGTTCAGTCTTACCAAGAGGTAGGCTGTATTGAAGTCTAGTAAAACTATGTCCATAGTGTTTCCTTTATCGAAGGATTTAGTCATGTTGTCAAAGAAAAAAGGAATGATCTGTTTTTGACAAACTCATGATGGCTTCTAATTAATTCTGAAAGGAAATAAGAGCTGGTGAGGTCAGCTATACTGGACTTAATTGTTACTAACAGAGATGGAATGATAGAGGGGACAGAAGTTGAGGAACTTTGGCAGAGCGTGACCATGTCATATTGGGATTCAACACAATGCAGACACAATTAATTAAACAAAGCCATTGAAGGAACAGGAGGGTTTACTCTTGCCAATATACACAAGAATCTAGTCAACTAATAGTCAGTGCTGAATTGGCACTAGATAAGGGTCAATGGAATTCATGGAGGGCTGGAACTGGTTCTCTTGTGGCAATGGAATGACTCCAAACTGATGTCACATTTAACTCCACCTTCCAGCTTTGTCTGTTCTTCTCCTATATCTATATGATATAGGGCCAAATGTTTTGTTCTTCATTTCTGGTGGTTATTTATATTTTATCCCCATATTTGTTATTTTTTATAAATAAGTCAAGGTCGTGCAGATGCCTAATATTCTTTCCTAGTCCTATTTTCCCCAACAAGAACCCTGTGAGATCAGTTGGGCTAAGAAAGAAGCCCAAAGCCATCCAGTTGGCTTTCATGCCTAAGAAAGGCTCACAGTCTCCTCGTTTCTAGACCAGCATCTTAACCACCACACCAAACTGGCTCTTTATGACTCCATTTGTTACTCATTTTGCTAATGAATCTCTCCCCCAATTATAACTACCATTAACAAAATCCAGTGATTTTCATGAGTTTTGACTGCAGCCATGGGCATCTGCAGGGAGAGTTAGTAAAAGAGGGTCAAGATGGTGGCCACAAATCCCCGTCTCTTTTATATTGGCAGGTGAAATGTGTGCATCCTTGACTGCCACTAATTCTAATGTTGCAAAAGCCCCATAAAATACTTTAGAGCTTTGGAAGATAAAATCAAAACAAGCAGAGAAAACAAAGAAATAAAGAAACAAATCAGGAAATAAAATGGTTCCTTTCTACATTCTCCTCGGCATTAATCTCCTTTTAATCTTCTTTAATCTCATTTTCAATCAGACGCTGGCAAGAGGCAAGGCAAAACAAACATCAAAGAATTATTATGCTTAACCTTTTGGCAATCAGTTTTTTTTTAGGATGCAGGCTTTGCTACTGTAAAGCTATTGTATTCAAGTGCTGATACGACTGCTTTTTTAAGCAACTGTTCTTCATGAATACTGTGGGTCCTTTTGTCTTGCAGACATTTCAATCCAAACAAGGTAATATCATCAATGCTGGAAGTGAATGGGATTTGCTCTCTATTTATATACAAGTGGCTTTCCTTATTGGTATTGGTGGGAGGCTTTGTAGTCCCAAGGTCTTTGCCTCATACCATTACTGTTTCTGATTCAAAGGATATTAGATACTGGAAATGCCACTCCTTCCTATTTTCTTCAATCTTATCCTGTCTGTCATCAGAACAATGTGTGTAAAAGTACGTCTGGCAAAAGAAATGCAAAGTTTACTCTCTTTACATTGGCAAAATCCACATAATTAGTGAGCTTCATTTAGTTGTATTGTTCCCAAAAGCTTCTGGCCAAATAATCTGAGATGAAGAACTATCAAACAATCTTACCAATGCATTAAAAAAGGTAAATGTTTCTCCTGCCAGTTGTATCTGACTCTAGGGGGGGGCACTGTTCATCTCTGATTCACAGCTGAAAAGCTTCTGGGATCATGTGACCAGCATGACAATATGCAGATAGAAAACAAATATCTAGAATGTATTTAAGAGTGCAGTTCAGACTCATGCACAGTAGGAATCTGCAATTGGGGAATTTACACCTTTTTGAATCCAGAGAATCTTTACTAGCAATCAGCATTTAGAATTGTCATAGAATTATAGGTCTGGAAGACACCTTGGAGATCTTCTAGTCCAACCCTCTGACCAAGGCAGGAGACCTTATACCAGTGGTGGCAAACCTATGGCACACGTGCCAGACGCGGCACTCAGAGTCCTCTCTGTTGGCACACGGGCCACCACTGCTAGCAGCAAGTCCATCAGGCCGCCACCACCGCCCAGAGCAGGAGCCCCATCCAGCACAAAGGAGGCAAAGCGGCCGACTAGCAAGCTCAAGTGGAGGTGATAGAGCAGAGGTCACCAACCATTGTCGATTGGTGGACTGGAAGAAAAGGGGGGAAACATTTTACATGTGTGCATGCGCGCACGGGGCTGCGAGCACGGGCTGCAAATGGGGCAGCGCTAGTGCCTGCATGATACTAGCCCTGCCCCATTCTTGTGTGGTACAGCATTTTGTATCTGCACCCCGCGGTGTGGTCGGCGGCCATTTTTGCATCTTGCAGAATGGTGGCCCATTTTTGTTCCCCCGGTTTTTGTGTGCCAGAGGCAGCACTCAGAGACGCCTCCCTGAAGGTTTCTTTAGGTATTAGGGACAAACCAATCGAAAAACAATTTGGGACATTATCACTGTATATGATGACTGCTGTGAGGATTGTACTTGCTAGCCCTGTGCTGACTGTGGAAGAATGGATCTTGAAATTGTCTGAACTAGCAGAGATGGAAAAACCAATTGCTTTGTTTAGACAATGGACTAGAAGGTTTATAAGCGCCTGGAAGCCGTTGATGGACTTTCTACCTGTTGAATACAATAATAGATGGATTCTCTTCTCTGGAATATTTGTTTGTTTAATATAGTAGTTTTGTCAAATGAGGATGGGAAAGCTTATAACTATCTGTAGACCCGTTACGTAAGAGAAGGAGAATCTATCATTTTTTTTTTCAATGTTTCAGCATCCAGCCGGGATGGGCTCTTTTTGTTCCATGTCAAACATGAATGAAGGAGAACATACGTGTCCCAGGATAATGTTGCAGGATCCAATCTGGGTCAGTCACCAGGACCAGTTTTTGTTTCCTGACCTTTCGGACTCATGCTGGACACAGAGAGGGGCTCTGAGGATGGGCTCCAGCATGAGACTGGAAGCTTGGAAGACGAAACTCCTGGTCCTGATGACTGACCCAGATTGAATCCTGCAATATTAGATATATTCAACATTTAGGTCTCCCCACCTTTTTTTGTACCCATTAAAAATAACACTTTATTTTTCCTTTTTCTTCATTCTTAGTGTTGGATGTTCATTCTTCTATTTCTCTCTTTTTATTTTATTTGTGTTGACAAATGAAAGTAAATATTTGTTTAGAAAAGAAAATATTTTGCTTCTTATCCAAGAAGCTTCTTCAGTTCTTCACTTGGCTGAGAAGTGAAGGATTTTCATGGGGAAAAAACCCAACAAGGTCCTTCTACCTTTTGAAAAGCACTTTTGGAACTGTGTTACAATATGTGGATTTATTTATAGTTAGAGGCTCCTTCTGAGATAAAATACGATCCAGAAAAATATTTTCTGAATAACTGTGAATATGTTGCTTTAATGCCAGTAGATAATCCACCCGATGGTTTACCTCCGGATTGCATGCATGTTCTTGATGCGGTTTACTCCAGCAAACCAGATTTGAAAGATGAGCGTTTACAAAATGCAGAATGAGAATAGTTAGTTTATTGATAGAAGCAGCTACATCTTGGAAAGCCAGTGTGAAATTTTGGGAGAGGAAGCATTGACTTTGAATACACCAGCTCTAAAGGCAGAACTTGTTGTATTAAATGTACTTTGTAACTGGCAAATGGTAAAATGGCCATTATTTTTCTTGACAGCAAATAAGCCTTTGGTGTTGTACATACCCATGGAGCTTTGTGGCGGGAAAAAGGTTTGATTACAGCAAAAGGTAAACAGATTAAATGTGGAGAAGAAATATTGCAGAATTTAGATGCCATTTGGAAGCTAAGGGTGATTTACTAGTAGGATGCAGGCAGATGGATCTCTTTGGACTAGAGGGAAGTGAAACCTTCTGAAAGAAGAATCTCCAAAATCAAATCAGAGAAAAGACAGTGGTTGGTTTGTAGGCTTCATTCACATCAACACACTGCCTGTTGCTGCAGACCTGAAAGTCAAAGCAAGAGATGATCAATGGAGTAAGACAGCACTTTTCTACACAACCAAACTCTGTCTGTCATTCCTTATAACTAACCCAAACTTCTTTCAGGTTATAAAAATTAAGGGAAATGATTCCTGATCCTTTAAGGTAAGCTTTGGGATTGCTTCAGCACTTCTAAATAGATTAATTGAACTGGTAACCTTTAGGTCACAACCAGCTCTGCCCTGATTTTCTCATTTCTCTCTTTCACCTTCCCAATGGAGATGCCTACAAGTTCAGAGAAAGGACTGTCTCTTGACAGTCCATCCAGAAGATACTGCGAGAGAGAAGCACAAGTCTCTGAGAAGGCCAAGCATTTTGTTCTTGCAAGAAAGAAACAGCCCTGGACATCCACCTCATTTGTTATGGTTGCTATTTGAAGGAAAAACAAAATAACAACAACCAAAAGAAGGCTAGATGCTTTTTCCTCTATGCAGATTCACTGTAGTGTGGAAAATCTAAACCAGCTTTCAGCAAGATCCATTGTATTTTTTAGTGATCACCTTGTGGAATCAGACTTTAGAGCACACAGATTAGCGGTAAACTTTTACTAACCTTTCCATCTGCGCATTTTGTTCCATGATCAACCATTCCAAAATCTAGGTCTTCTGAATAATTGTAATGGCATGGAAACTTCTTATTATCACAGAATAACCTGCCACACTTTACATCCCTGAAAAGGAAACAAGAATGGAGTAATGAGAGGCCCATTCCTTTGCTTATTTCCAAGCATTTGGTTTGTTTGTTTGTTTCCCATGCCCCCCCCCCATGTCTTGGGTGACTTATAGTACAATAAATAGTTAGAAATTGCTAAAAACAATTATAATTAGAATAAAAGTTAAAAATTAAAAACCAAGATGAAGGGCAGTCTGTGGGTGAGAATACCTTCTCTACCCAGTCAGCCCTCCCCAACATAGCAGGCCCATGCTGGGGACCCAGATAGAGCCAGGTTTATAGACTGTTCCAGGAGGCCAGAATTCTGGGGGCAGACCTCACCCCTGACAAGAAAATATTGCCAAGGGGGCCACAGCAGAAAAGGCTTTTCTCCTGCACCTCTCCACCCAAAAGTGTTTGGTTGGCAGAATCTGAAGCAGGCCCTTTCCACGGAAGCACTGGGGCAGGTTAGTCCCAAACAAGGTAAGGCAGTTCTACTGATACCCTGGACCCATGGCATAAAGGGTTTTAAAGGTCATGATCAACTCCTTGAATTTTCCAGAATCACACTGGCAACCTGTGCAGCTTGTGTAACAATGGAGTCACATATGCCACGCCAGGGCCTCCCGGACTCTCAGAGTCATTGCCTTCTGTACCAGTTGTAGCTTCCAAGGGCAGCCCTATGCAGTAATCCAGCTGGGAACAGGGCATGAGTGACTCTGCCAACAATCTTGATCTTGGTTAACCTGTGTGTGTGTGTGTGTGTGTGTGTGTGTGTGTGTGTTTAATTAGAGATGGAGAACCAGACCTTTGCTCAGTCTCAGTAGGAACTAGTTGCCCCTAACACATAACTGAAAAATATCACAAGGTGTTTCAAGATTTGGAACAAAATAGAGAAAACAGTTCCTGTATCTCCAACTGGCTCACAGTGATTTTCCTGTGGTTTTTTTTTAGGGTGGAGATGGTTGAGTCAGGATTCTTATCTTAAGAGCAAGGAATGCATCTGTTATCCACCAGGAAAACTCCTAAAGTAGATTTTAGGAGGCTTGGTTTTTCCAGATCTCTGGCTTAAAATTCTCATAATCTCTGATCAGTGGATGACAGGGGATGATGGGAGTTGAAATCTAAAGATTGGGGCAACTGGACTAAACGTTCTGTTTCTCATCCAAGAAGCTTCTTCAACTCTGACTGGATGGCGGGGAGTTTGAGATGCAGACAACAGAGACTCATCCCCAACAGCCTGCGCCTGTGTTCAGCAGTGAAGGGACACAGGGCAGAAAACATCCTGCAGAAAACACAGCTCCAACTTCTAAATGAAAGAATAAGACAGAGTAATTTTACAATTGAGGTTTTGAAAGACAGAGTGGAACACAAACTCCAAGAGCCGAAATCACTTCTACCAAAAGAAGTATTAGAACAGGTCATAGAATTTACAAAGAAAGCACAACTAGCACAACACAACAAGAGCAAAGTGTGACAAAAAACCAAATTTTCCACCCTACAGCTTCGGCAGGAAAAAACACACAAAACAGAAGAACCAAGCCACTGAGACACTGAGATGTCTCAGAAAACTGACTGATGGGTGAAAAATCTGTCTGACAGAGAGCTTACCCAAAGAGAAAATAATCTTGTAGCCACAGGACTGAATTTTGCAGTAACACCAGAACATCTACCAGTTGTATATCTCCTCCCAGTCACAGAGTCAGCCATCAAGAACAATAAACTGGCAGAACCAGAAGCAGAACAATTAAGAATGAAGGTATTTGCAGCCCTCACCAGTGCCAAAACACCCCCTTCCAACCTCACAATTCAAGAATGGAGAACAGTGACATCCCTAGGAAGAGACCCAAACATCACAATCTTGCCAAGAAGATGCACAGTCATCCTGAACACAGATGACTACAAGGCCAAGGTGAACAGTCTTCTGAAGGACACTGCCACCTACAAGACTCTGAAGAGACAGTTAGTTACAAGAAAAAGGTCATTGATTTCTTGCAACAATTACTAATGGATAATGCCATCGACAAGCCACAATACTGCCGTCTTTATCCTGGGGAAGCCCTGACATGCATATATGGACTTCCCAAAATCCACAAAGAAGGAACACCACTCAGAACAATTATCACCTACAACATTGCAAAATATCTAACTACCATAATGGCTCCTCTTGTTGGTAACACTACTCATCACATCAATAATAATAAATTGCCAGTAACATATGTAAAATAAAACTGGACGCTGGACCTCTGCCTGATCAGTATCTATTTTCAATATAGTGAAGGTTTCTATAGACAAAAACACAGCTTTGCCATGGACTCACCTGTGTCCCCCATTGTGGCCAATCCCAAGGATAAAACACATGGAAGAGGTAGAAACCAAAGCTCCAAACTTTTTCACAGGAATTCCACCCACTCACTGGTATAGGTATGTGGACGATACTTGGGACATGATCAAAACACAGGAATTGGAAGCATTCACCAACATATCAACTCGGTGGACAGATACATCAAATTCACACGTGAAGATGTTAAGGAAAATAGTCTAGCCTTCTTGGACTGTGCTGCATACATTAAGGAAGAGAAAAGCCTTAACATTGAAATTTACAGAAAACCCACTCACACAGATCAGTATGTACATTTTGATTCACACCACCCACTGGAGCACAAAATGGGAGTTATCAGAACCCTACACCACAGAGCTGAAGGCCTGCCCAGCTGCAAAGAAGGAAAAGAAAAAGAAACCCTCAGAACATGTGACTCTCCCAAGTGAGCCTTCATCAAATCTCAAAGAAGACCTACAGGAGCTCCTCTGTAACAAACAAAGAAAACAATAAACAAAGCAATGTAGTCATTCCATACGTTGCAGGAATATCGGAAAAACTCAGAAGGATCTTCAGCCAACACAACATACGTGCAAACTTCAAACTTAAGAATACACTAAGACAGAAGCTTGTCCATCCCAAGAATAAAACACCCAGACATAAAATGAGCAACGTGGTATATACAGTACAATGCAGTGAGCTATGTGCAGATCTATACATTGGGGAAACGAAACAACAACTTCATACACATATGGCACAACATAGGAGAACAAATCAGGACAAGAGTCAGCAGTCCATCTGCATTTAAAAAACAAAGGCTACTCTTTCAAAGACAGCAAAGTCCACATTTTGGACAGAGAGGATTGCTGGTTTGAAAGAGGGGTCAAAGAGGCCATCTATGTCAAAAATGAACAGCCCTTTCTCAACGGGGGGGAGGGATCTGACATCATCTACCTCAGGTCTACAACACAGTCCTTTCAACAGTTCCAAGAAGGATCCACACCCATTTGGGCTACTCAGGTGACCCCGAAGACACAGATAAGCCTCCAGGTAGCTTTAATGACTCACTAAAAGAATGCAAATGACTAGCTGTTAGCAGGAGTATAAATCTTTCCATTCCTCACCATCCACTCAGAGCTGAATAAGCTTCTTGGATGAGAAGTGAAACATCTTCAAAGAAAAACAAGAAAGTCCAGTTGCTTCGTGAAAAAGCATCTTTGGGATAAGCAAATCTGACTTCCCCCATTGACTCTGATTTATTAGAATCTGGCTCGGAAGGACAGAAATGGTGATCATGGGATTGGGACACTGATTGGGACACTGCAGCCCTCATAAATAAATGTTGGTCGCCAAGCACCCAAATTTTGCTCACATGGCTCACATGCTGCAACAATTGTAAGTGCAAGGACTAGTTGTGTGTCACTTCTTTGAAGTCATTAAATGAATAGTTGTAGGTCAAGGAGTATCTCTCCTTTCTGACACAATCTTTTAAAAGGCACTTCTATCCTCAT
>NW_015395724.1:4634-9424 GCF_001527695.2 Protobothrops mucrosquamatus | reverse complement strand
TGTTCCACAGCGCTCAGGACCTCAGACTGGGCCAAAGGTTCACTTTTCAAGATGACAACAATCCTAAGCACACAGCCAAGACAACTCTGTAAATATCCTAGAGTGGCTTAGCCAGAGCCCTGACTTGAACCCTACTGAATATCTCTGGAGGGGCCTGAAAATGGCTGTCCATCAACGGTCGCCATCCAACCTGACTGAGTTTGAGAGGTTTTGCAAGGAATGGCAGAAAATCCCCTAATCCAGGTGTGCAAAGTTTGTCGCGTCATATCCCAAAAGACTTGAGGCTGTGATTGTTGCCAAAGATGCTTCAACAAAGTCCTGAGTAAAAGGTCTGAATACTTATGCCAATGTGGTATGTTCTTTCTTGTTAATAAAGCTAAATAGACATACACTGTGCACACATTAGGCAAGTATTTTGACCATATCATTATTTTCATGCATATTTGCCACCTCCAAGCTGTATAAACTTGAATGCTTAGTGGATATAAGCGTATCAGGTGATGTGTATTTGTGTAATGAGGGAGGGTATGGTAACAAGGTCGCAAGAAACATGTTGAGAAAAAAGACGCACATTAACTGCCAAAGATTTGATAATAATCAAATGTGAAGCTACCATGAACCCATTATCCTCCAGTGCTGTCATATCCCAGAACTGCAACCTACCTGGAGTGCCCAGAAGTACACCTTGGAGTGGCCAAGGTAAGAAAGGCTGAAATCCGACTACCATTGAACAAGACACATAAGTTGAAACAGCAAGACTAGGCCAAGAAATATCTGAACACAGGTTTTTCAAAGGTTCTATGGACTGATGAGAAGAAAGTGACTCTTGATGGACCAGATGGATAGGCCCATGGCTGGATCAGTAGCAGGCACAGAGCTCCACTTCGGCCAGCAAGTTGGAGGTGGGGTACTGGTATGGCCTGGTATTATTAAAGATGAGCTAGTTTGACCTTTTTGGGTTGAAGAGGGACTCAAAATCAACTTCCAAATCTACTGCCAGTTTTTAGAAGACACTTTCTTCAAGCAGTGGTACGGGAAAGTCAGCATCTTTCAAGAAGACCATGACTTTTATGTAGGACAATTCTCCATCACATGCATTGAAGTACTCCACTGCGTGGTTAGTCAGCAAAGGCCTCAAAGATGAAAGAATGTCAGGGGGCCCCTCCTCACCTGACCTATACCCTATTGAGAACTTGTGGGCCCTTCTTAAAGGAGAGATTTACGGTGAAGGAAAACAATACAGCTCTCTGAACAATGTCTGGGAGGCTGTGGTTACTGTTGCACAAAATGTTGATCATCAACAGATCAAGAAACTGACAAGACTCCATGAATGGAAGGCTTATGACTGTTATTGAAAAGAAGGGTGGCTATATTGGTCGCTGATTTTTTTTTTTTAATGTCAGAAATGTTAATTGTACATTTTGAGTTGTTTATTATTCTCACTTTAACAGATACAAATAAACGAGATGGGCAATTTTTCATTTAGTTGCATAATAATTCTGCACACTAATAGTTGCCCAATAATTGTGCACTCACAGATATAAGATAGATATAAGCCAAAATATCACTTTTACTTTCTTAAATATTCAGGTTTGAGGTTTATTAACATTTTGGGTTGACCGAGAACACTGTAGTTGTTCAATAATAAAATTAATCCTCCAAAATACAACTTGCCTAATAATTGTGCCCAGTGTAACTATATCAATAAAAATATATTAATAAACAATGCTATAGAATTTACATAGCCATTTTACATTATGACATTTTTTCACTTTTAAGATGATGTAACGTTAACAGTGCTTTATGCTGGAATAAACCGAATGTAGGATAAGGAATGGCAGGAGTTGGGGGCGGATTGGCAAGATGGATCAACCTAGTTAGTATCTCTGTGTAGCCACAAGTGAACTAACCTCATTCCCCCTTTGAACCCCAAGTACTGACTGCTAGTTGAGAAGATTCCTGTGCATAGGCCTTTAGCAATAAATCAGATTAATTAAACTTTCACATGTGGACCTAGCCTTTTGTTCCTGACATTTACCAATTTTCCAAACATTTTACTGGGCAAAAAATTGAGAATATTAGAAGGTATTTGCATAGGTATGTATGTATGTATGTATGTATGTATGTATGTATGTATGTATGTATGTATGTATGTATGTATATCCTTAATGCAGTTTTCCCTGCAAATCATCCACTACAATGTGTTTTGAACTTAACAGTCCAGCCAGATCAAACCAAATGTTTTCTAATCCAATATGCTGTTCCTTATAGGGACCAACCAAATATTTCTAATCAAATCAAAATATAAAAGCAATTGATAATAACACAGGAAATATAACCTAACATTCTTTTATTTATTCAACAGTGTCTAATGCAAGCAAAGTTTAAAAAATTAATACACGGTGATATCTTTGTTTGCAAACGAGTAATTGTTTTGTTCTCTTACTGAGATCTATTACTTTAATGTACAGTAATTAGAATGACATTTATATGTGTGTAAGGGTAAAAGTAACTATTTACTAGTTACTACTAGCCCTGGAAGGTATTGCTCTCAGTGTCTATTCAGACCATCTGATCACTATATTGTATGTAAGGACTTGTATCAATATAAAGAAGTGTTGTAAAATAATTCATGTATTTTTTAAAATTAACATTTTATTATTTGGTGAAATCAAAAGAGGTAAATATCTACTATTATTTCCTAAGTGCCATAAAATTTAAAAAAATGGAACAGAATATTCTAGGTCTATCACTGATTTTATTTCATTGTTTGGTAGTTTTTAGTTGATTATTTGGTAATATAGGGCAGGCTATTTTTGTTGTTTTATTATAGTTTTTAAAGCTTTACAGGTCTGTCATCTACTTATAAAAGTTAATTTACCGACCATTTGAAGTTACAATGGCACTATAAAAATGACTTATGACTGTTTTTCACACTTACGACCATTGTAGCATCTCCATTGTCATGTGATCAAAATTCAGATGCTTGGGAACCGACTCATACTTATGATAGTACAGTGCCCTGGGGTCATGTAATCACCTTTTGCCAAATAAAGTCAACCGAAAAGCTAGTTTACTTAACAACCATCTTACCTAACTTAATAACTGCAGTTAACTACGGTGGCAAAAATATCGTAAAATGGGGTAAAATTCAATTAACAGTTTGCAATAGAAATTTTGGGTTCGATTGTGGTCATAAGTTGAGGAGTACCTGCATTTACAAAAAAGGAAATTTAGAAATTGTAGTCTATATATCTGGGGCTCAAGAGGTTGGAAAAGAGCTGATTTACAGAGCTTTTGAAATGAGCCATTAACTGTTGTTTCTGAAGGCTGGGTCATTATTCTATTATTTGGGAAGGAATCAATGTGGAATTATGAAGTCAATAATAAAGGGCAAATATCTTTCTACTTTGTAAACCAAAAGTTATGGAACTGGAAGATGTAGATTATCTCCTAAATTGACAATATCGGTTACCAGAAAGAATTGAGGCAATAAATCAAAGAATTTGGTTGAGAAATCTTTATTTTCATCAATACAAAAAGTATCCTGAATGTGTCCAATAATCCAATGGCAAAAACCTGCGTTAATATAGTGTTCAACAATGTTTTTTTTCTGATTGGAATACTAGTAAAGCATTTCTGTAACTTGAGTCTAATTATATTTTAGCAATAGCACTTAGATTTATATACCGCTTCATAGTGCTTTACAGCACTCTCTGAGTGATTTACAGTTATCAGTATATTTTCCCCAACAATCTGGGTTCTCATTTTACCGACCTCGGAAGGATGGAAGGCTAAGTCAATCTTGAGCTGGTCAGGATCGAACTCCTGGGTGTGGGCAGAATTAGCCTGCAATACCAAATTCTAACCACTACACCCCCATGGCTCTGAACTGACATGTTTCATCCAGAAATATTACAACCAGAAATGTAAAGAAATCAAACAAGTTATTTACTTCTTAGTTTGTAGGGTTTTCTAGCCTAATTTTTTTGTTTTGCTTGGTACTTGGCATCCTATACAATTAGGTTTGATGGCAGCAGACCCCTAAATATTGCTGTCTGGAAGTTAATTTTAGCTTTTAAATCCCTTGAAATTAGGACTTTACTATCCAAGAACCTGATTGCCGTCTTCTCTTCTTCTTCTTCTAATATTGTTATTGTTATTACAGTATTTCTTCTGATTTTTAAAAATTTCCTCAGAGATCTTCCAAAAGTCACAAATATTCACTGAAACCCATTTGTCCAGACATGTAAGAAAAAGTTTTTTCTTATGCTGTTTTCAAGTACAAAATGTACTTCATCCAAGGAATCGCCTGGTAGTAAGACTTGCCGCTAATGTTCCCTTTTCAATAATCTTTAAATTCTACTATTCTAAATTCATGGTTTTATTTCAAATTATTTACGCAATGGTTTGGTGCTCTTAGCAAAAAGATGTTCCAAAATATTAATAAATTAAGTATTCAGATTATTGGATTTATATAATGCATTTTAAATGGGACCCTAATGATATTTTTCACATTAAAGATCTACACCAGTTCAGCTTCAACAAAGATCTATTACTGTGTAAGCTGCTCTCAGACCATCCTTCTTGCATTCTTAATATTTCAGTTGGGAATCTGCAAACCACTGTCATCTCTGAAATATTAGCCACATTTTTCCATTTATTTTGTCCTGAATTTCAAACCGACTTTTCTTATGTTCTTGTCTACTGGAAGATTTTTGGCTTAATAAAGGCCAAAGGCCATTACCATTAGTATCATAAATTGCTTTTAAAAAAACGAATAATTAAAT
>NW_015395724.1:0-1054 GCF_001527695.2 Protobothrops mucrosquamatus | reverse complement strand
CCCCCCGCCCTGGCAAATCGCGCGGCTCTTCCCTTCTCCGCCTGTAAGCCCTAGCGACTGCGTCCGAAGCCGCCCTCCGCTCCGAACCCGTCCATTTCCTTCGCTTTCTCCCCGCTTTCCTCCCCCCCCCTCCCCCGCTGCCTTTTCCCGAACGCGGCCCCCCAAGCGTCCGCGCAGGAGACGCGGCTTCTCCCCTGGCCCCGAGAAACCTCCGGACGGCTTCTTGGAAAGTCAACTTCCCTCGCTCGGAGCCTGGGGGCGAAGAAAGAGGGAGAGAGAGGGAAAGAGAAAGGGAGAGAGGGCTGCGCTTGCTTGTCCTCGAAGGCGGCGGCGGCAGCGGCGGCGGCGACAGCCGGGGAGGGCCAGCTCTTCCTTTCTCGGTTCCGCCTTTCCTTTGGTGTAAGAAACGGGGGTGGGTACCACGGGAGGCGGGGGGGGGGAGAGGCAGAGACTGGTGCATATACTGTGCAACCAGACTGACTCCAGTAGCTCAGCTCTCCGGGCGTGGTAAGGCAGGAATATGGCGGATCTTTTCTCTTGCTTTCTGTTCTGCGCGCACCCCCCTCCTCCCTCCCCCCCCCGAAATGAAATCCCAGGGAAGTGGAAGCTTCACACCCGCCGCTTCGCACTGCAGCGCCCGCAGTCAGAGAGGGAGGATCGAGCCTTTTCCTCCCCCCCCGCCCCCACCCCCGCGAGGGGCTGCAAGTAATGCATTCGTATGAGCGTCGCCGTTATTCTCTAGGGCAAGGGGGCTGCCGCTTGAGAAAAACTGAAAACCTTAAGAATTTTATAATTTTACATCTCGCCTCCCCTTCTTCGGTTCTGCATTTCTTTCTCTGTCCTTTCCACAACATGTTACTGTATGGCAAGCCTTCGCTTTCTCTCTCTCTCTCTCTCTCTCTCTTTTTTTTTTTTTTAAGAATCCAGGAAGCTGTTGGGAGAAAGGAGGCTGAATGGATCAGGTGAAGCTGCGATGAATTGCGTGAAGATAAATCCGGTTCTTCAGAAATATTATGTCTGAGGTTAGATGAGAGTCACCAAGGGACTGCTGTTA
>NW_015395723.1:6453-9424 GCF_001527695.2 Protobothrops mucrosquamatus | reverse complement strand
GCCTGGCTCAATCTCTTGGCACTGTGAAGAGAGCGCCCCGCTGCCTGCCGAATCCAGGCAGGCTTAGGGCTGGGCGGCATCGCACTTCATTTTGGATTTGCGTCGGCCGGTTCAGCCTCTTGGCGCTATGAGGAAAGTGCCCCACTGCCTGCTGAAACCGGGCAGGCCGGGGACTGGGCGGCATTGCGCAGGTAATGTTCACTCTAATGCTGCTCATGGCATCCCCTCCCCCAGAGCCCACCAAGCCAGATATGTGAAGTAGGTGAGGGCCATGTGCTGGCCACTTTCAGGCGATGGTTCATTTCTTCGTTCCTCACGAAGGGTGACACCTCCCCAACTGCAGCTGCGTTTTTTGCCTGTTTTTCTCCCTCCCTTATCTCAAATATTTTCCCACTACTCTGTACTTAGGAAGGAAGGAAGGAAAGAAGAAAAGAAGGAAAGGAGAGGGAGGGTCTGAGGGAGTCCTGCCCTGCTGCCCTTTCACCATCCCCTTTGCCCCTTCCTCCTGGTCTGTCCTGGGAATCTCCCATCCTATTGCTAAGGAAGCTTTGAATACAAAGCTGTGTCTCCTTCCATGGAGAGGGAATGGGTTTCCCTCTGACTTTGCCCTTGTACCCATGATGAGTAACCTGGGTAAGGAGAGCAAACACAGCAGCAGCAGCCTTGAGGAGGAAGTAAGTGCAGCTGGGCACCCCCTTGGGGAAGTGGCGCTGGGCTTGGTGCCACCGGTGCTTGAGGGCCAGGCTGAGCATTTGACCTCTGCTGTCCAGGGCTCCCAGCAGCCTGCACCACCATCCAGCCCCTCCCCTGCATGGCCTGAGAGGAACAGTGAGGCTCCTCCAGTGGACCATATCTTGGCACTTGGCCTGGTCCTACCCCTTTCTGCCAGAGACCCTCAGATCTGTCCCACTCCTGGCCAGGCCCCCACAGCCACCCTTGGCGCAAATGATGTAGAGCTGGCCACACCCACCCAGTAGGCCACACCTACTCCATCCACGCCCACCCAGTGGGCCGCACCTGAGGGCAACCGCAATGCTGATACGGCCCTCAATGAAATTGAGTTTGACACCCCTGATTTCAGACAAAGGCTGCCCAGTCACTTCTTCAAAACTTCCAGGGTTGGAGCTTTCACAACTTCTGGAAGCAGGTTGTTCCACTGATTAATTGTGCTAACTGTCAGGAATTTTCTCCTTAGTTCTGGGTTGCTTCTCTCTTTGGTTCTATTCTATTCTATTCTATTCTATTCTATTCTATTCTATTCTATTCTATTCTATTCTAATCACTGCATAACTCCCTCCATGTAGACTGTGCCTTTGGTACAGGTGTTCAACCAGTTGCAACTCCATCCGGCAAATGGATTATTCATCCAGCTGGTGAACAGTTCAAAAGGAAAAGGAAACCGCACAAAAAAAAAACGATGCATGGAGTATCCGGTGTGCTGTGCACACCACCTGAGGCGAGCAGGGGTCTGTTCCCAGGGTGTTTGAGGTTGGGCAGAGTTGGGGATTTTAAGCTAGCATTTAATTTTTGGAAAAATAATTTAATTAATTAAAATCTAACATTTTAAAGATGGCTTTTATTGCAAAAAAAAAAACCCCAACAAAGAAGTTTGGAGCTTTGGAAAAAGCTCTGGAATAATAAGAAATAAGGATTAGAGGATTCCCCCCCCCCCCTGTATGAAATACACGTGTTTAAGGTGCCAGCCGAGTCTTTGGACATTTTCTGTGCAAAAGAAAATTCATTTGGAGTCTCCAGCTTTCTCTCTGGTGCTGTTTCCCCCCTTTTTGGTGCCATCTAGCCCAGGAGTCTTCAAACTTGGCCCTTTTATGACTTGTGGGCCAAGTCAGCAGGCTGGCTGAGGAATTCTGGGAGTTGAAGTCCACAAGTCATAAATTGGACGAAGTTTGAAGACCCCTGATTCTAGCCAGTTTTTGTGATTCCTGGCGACTGCCAGTTTTTTATTATTATTATTGTTATTGTTATTATTGACCAGGTGTTTCAGAACTGGTTTGCCATTGGCTCCTCCTTGGGGCTGAGAGGGAAGGGATGGCCTTGGGGCTCTGTGCCAGGCACTGTACGGACTCCCCATTTTTGCTTCTGCCCCTCCCCCCATTTTTCCCTTTGCGTCCTTACGGTTTTCCCTCTCGCCCTTCCCCCCCCCCGCCCATTTCCAACTTTGCGAGCCCCCCTCTTCCCGTTTCTACCTTTGGCAGCCCGGCGATTTTCTTCTTCCGCCACACAACTGATTTCTGGGAAGCGCTTTTCCCATGCGATCCACTTTCGCTTTTCGCAGTTTAACCGCTGCGTAACGCAATTCTAATCTTCCGTATCCGGGGCTGAGTAAGGTCGGGCTTTTAAAGGCCCTGACGTCTTCCCCACCAAGCCTCCCTTCCCGGAGTCCTTCGAATAGGAAAAAAGCGCAGGAACGCTGGGGGGCTCCGCCGGGCGTCCCTGTATCTGCTGAATGCCCTCCTGCTGAGGGGCTCCTCCGGGGAACCCCTGCCCTATACTATTTCAGACAAGTGGCTGTCTTCTTAAACACTTCCAGTGTTGGAGCATTCACAACTTCTGGAGGCAGGTTGTTCCACGGATTGTTTTAACTGTCAGGAAATTTCTTAGTTCTATTCTATTCTATTCTATTCTATTCATTCCCTATTCTATTCTATTCTGTTCTATTCTATTCATTCCCTATTCTATTCTATTCTATTCATTCCCTATTCTATTCTATTCTATTCTATTCATTCCCTATTCTATTCTATTCTATTCTATTCTGTTACCTTCGAGACCGCCTCCTGCCACAGATTACCCCCCACCGACCTGTACGCTCTCACAGAGTGGGTCTCCTCAGGGTGCCGTCAGCCAGACAGTGCCGGCTGGCGACCCCAAGGGGGAGGGCCTTCTCTGTGGGAGCCCCCACCCTCTGGAACGAACTGCCCCCAGAGATCAGGGTGATCCCTGATCTCCCTTCCTT
>NW_015395723.1:0-2214 GCF_001527695.2 Protobothrops mucrosquamatus | reverse complement strand
CTTTTCCTCCTAACCATGGGAATACTTCTTTTAGGCTTTCACATCGCCCAGTTGATGGCCTTCTGTGAAGTGGGGGAAGATGGGAAAAGGAGTGGCCACTGGGAGTACGGCTATGATGGGCGGCATTTTCTTGGCTACGAGATGGCGACCGGCATCTGGACAGCAGCTGACAAAGAAGCCCAGGGGATCAAGCAGAGGGATGAAACCCCCATCAAGAATCGTTTCACATATTTCCTGGAGAGCACCTGCACGGAGTGGCTGCAGAAGTACGACCACTACAGATCGGAGACATCCTTGAGGGAAGGTATGGGGAAACAGCCAGAGAGAAAGTATGGGAGCTGCATCTGCTTAAGTGTTGCAAGTTTTTCCTGTGTAGGTTTGCTGGCAAAGAACAGGCCAGATGACTCAGTTGGCTTGTTTTCTGCTGGCTATTGTCAGCCGATGTGCTGCCCCACTCACTCACACCCACGTAACTGTGGTTTAGTGAGTGTATTAATGTTCCCCAGTAATTCTCTTTACCAATATTCAGAACTGTCCCTATGGGCCCAGCCACAAGCAAGCCAAGATTAGTCCACAAAGCAACCTGGTCAATAGTCCATAAATAAGTGAAAGTTGCTCAAACAAATAGCTCCACGAAACAAACTTAAATCCACCAGGCCAAAATTAAATACACACGTGAAAGCTCACTTAGCAAGAAAGGTTCAGAGTCTCCAAGGCATGATTCCAAACACAGTGAAGCAGAAATCATGACGAGGAAATAAACAGCCGGCAAACTGACACGTTCCCAGTAATGCCTCCATATTCCTGCTATCTTAAATACCCAGCTTCCCAGTGCAGCCTATCAAGACGGGCAGGGCCTTCTCCTCCTGACTAATCTGGCTGACCTCCATTGCGCCTGCCTTTTCTCTGCCCTGTGTGCTCTCGGATAAGGTGCAGGAGGCAGTTCCTCCTCCTCTTTGCTGGCTGTCTTGCCCCTGCGCACTTTCCCCAGCTGAAGCCTCCTCTGATCCTCTTTCGGCTGACTGTTCAGAGTCATTATTTAACCGGGTTCCAGATCTCCGAGGAATAATCTGGGAGTCGTCCAAGCGATTGCAGCCTTGACGCTGCCCTTGTTTTTAGCCCTCTCTGATATTTTTTTTAAAAAATCAGTCTCTAGAAGTGGAAATAGTAGTGTCAATCTTGTAAGGTAATTGTCAATGCTGCTAACATTGGATGTTCTTGTTTTGACGAAATATGAAGAGGCAGCCACTCTCTGTATAAGATGTGTGGTACTTTTAGAGTTAAATTAGATGATGCTGGGAGGGGGGAAGAAAGAATTTGTGTGGGGATTAGTTAAGATAAGAAACCTCTGGCTAAATGTTGTAAGTCGAGGGTTAACTGTATTTAATAAAGTGCTTTTATGTTTGTTTTTCTGGCCGAAAGAAATTATTCAAAGCAGCTTGATTTATTTGGAGACTCCTAGAGTTTTGGTTGCACGTGCGATGCACAAGTCAAGCTGATTTCCGGAGAGGCTCAATTTTGATTCTAACAGCCTTTTTTTTCCCCAGTTCCTCCAGTGGTGACGATGAGCAGCAGGACAGAAGCCGATGGTATGGAGAGGCACATCTGCCGAATCCACGGCTTCTACCCAAGGGAGATCGATGCCTCCTGGACGAGGGATGGGGAATTCTGGCTGCAAGACACCTTCCATGAGTCTCTGGCCCCCAACTCAGATGGGACCTACTATTACTCGCTCGGAATCCAGATCGATCCCAAGGAGAGGGGCCGCTATCGGTGCCACGTGGAGCACGATGGCTTGCAACAACCTCTGGATCTGGCCCTGAAGGGTGAGAGGCTGCAGGGAGGGAAAGGCTGGGCTCTTTGTACAGCTGGAGAATTATGGGAGAGAAATTGTGCCCAGATATATAATAATCATAACAACAACAACAACAATAAATAGTAGTAGTATAGTTGGAAGGGACCTTGGAGGTCTTCTAGTCCAATCCCTGCTCAGGCAGGAAACCCTATATCATTTCAGACCAATGGCTGTCCAGTCTCTTCTTAAAAATCTCCAGTGTTGGAGCATATACAACTTCTGGAGGCAGGTTGTTCCACTGATTAATTGTTCTTTCTTCTTAGATATAGGTTCCTTCTCTCTTTGATCAGTTTCCATCTATTGCTTCTATTCTATTCTATTCTATTCTATTCTATTCTATTCTATTCTATTCTATTCTA
>NW_015395722.1:0-9424 GCF_001527695.2 Protobothrops mucrosquamatus | reverse complement strand
TAAACACCCAAACTGGCAGCCAAACATCTCCTTTCTGTTTAAGAAAAAGACCAAGTGAAAGGTTACTTTGTAATCTTCACTGCTAAAGTGTTTATTCAGTTAAATTCCACATTAGCTTTTCTTAGACAAACACAGAGAGCTTGATAGAACTTGCTGCGAAGTCAATGCAAAGAGTCTCTTTGACTTCCGTGGAAGCAAGGTCATGCCCACAGGGACACTTTTCTTTGGGGGGTCCGGTTAGCCCAAATCCACAACTCACTGAAAGCCAAATATTTGGCTTCATTCTGACATGGCACCATTCAAGTCAATAGCATTTAAATTTCTTTAAATCTGAAACATTTGCAAGTTGCTGACCCGGCCTGTGTGAAACCCAAAGTTGCGAATGAATTTTAAAGATGGCCGTGGCTCTTCTTTTCCTGCAGTTGAATTTCCAGGTTAACTGATGACCAGGAGGGAAATTCCTGAAGAAATGTTGCCCCCCCCAACCTTTCAATACTGAAACGTCAACATTTTACTGATACCCAAAGGTGCTTTTCAAAAGGCAACTGGACTTTCCTGTTTTTTTTTCCCCCTTGAAAACATTTTGCTTCTCATCCAAAAAGCTTCTTCAGCTTCTTGGATGAGAAATGAAACATTTTCAAGGGAAAAAACCAAAACGTCCAGTTGCCTGGAGATTGAGAATCTCCACAGACACTTTACAGACACATGTTACCTTGGGGAAAATGGTGGTGCTAAAATGTGATCCTAAATATACAGGCCTAAAACATGTGGAATGACCATTTAGAAGTTACCTGACATTTCATGGTTTGGTCGAAATTTAAAAGGGCATGTTGGATTCAGAAGAAAGAAGAGCTCTTGAATTAGGAGGCCAGATAAATAAAATAAATAACATACAGGCCCTGAAAGTCCTGTGCTTTATACTTCCTTGCCCCCACACTGTGCTTTGTCCATAAAGATTTTGAGGAATGATGACCAGTCACATTTATTTTCATAAATATGAATAATTAACTGTGTTCAAGATAGATCTTTGATCTAGAAGTTCAGTGAAAGGTGGGCTGTGGGGCTCTTCACACTCCCTTCTCCTGGGACAAAGTCTTATTTCATTCTTAGTAAATATAATTTGGTTATGACTGCAAAATATGTACATTTTTGTTTGGATTGTGCCCCTGGGGGAAGAATTAGGAGCATATACTCTTTATTTACTTGAACTAGTTTTAGGCTGGATACATAATGCACTCAAGGGAGCTCATAAGGTCACACAACATAAATAATTAGAACTAGTAACAATAGAAGAGAACCAGTTTGGTGCAGTGATTGAAAGTCCAAGACTAAAAACTGAAAATCAGTAAGTTCTAATTCTTGCTTTAGGAGGTAGGGTCCTGGGAATATGTTTTAGTTTGTAACAGGGATGTCCAACCTTGGCAACTTTAAGATTTGGCTGGCTGAGGAATTCTGGGAGTTGAAGTCCACAGGTCTTTATATATATAGATAGATATTTTATTAAGTTTTTAGTTACAAATCTTCATATAGGCTAGCCTGTCTCTTGTAGCTAACAAAGTGAGAAAGAGCCTGTGGCCTAGTGGCTAACATCTCTGCTTAACATGCAGACAGCCCAGGTTCGAATCTCAGAAGGGTATGTCTGGCTGATGAAAACCAAATAAGGTTTGAAATAGCTATCCCAGTTCTCCCTTAATTCTTTGTTAGCAATTCAAATTTTGGAACACATATGATGTTGCAGTTAAGCGACTGCTGCCTGTGGATGGCTCTAGGTTGAGCTGATACAGGAAAAAGACTTCTCTTTCCCATATTTGGGCTGACAGGGTGCTCTAAAAGAAAAAAAAAGCATATATATATATATATATATATATATATAATACACATAGATATTTTATTAAGTTTTTAGTTGCAAATCTTTAGTGCTTAATAAACAACGTGTTGTCTGGGTTCACATATTTGACATTAATAGTAATGCAACTTCCATTTCTACTCTCTTTTCCGCTTTTCTAGCCATTTATAAAAATCATCCCATGTTTGAAAATATTCTGTATCTTCTTTCCCTTTCATTTTCAATGTAAGTCTATCCATTTCTGCACAATCCAAAATATTTCCTAATTATATCTTCTTCCGATGGTGTTTCTTCGTTTTTCCAATACTGTGCAAATGTAATTCTCGCTGCAAAGTCCACAGGTCTTAACGTTGCCAAGGCTGGACACTCCCGATTCATAAGATTGAAAAAGTTAAAAACCCACCCTCCAGGTTAACACTTCTCAGGAACTCCTTCCTCCAAATATCTTTTTCATGGGCTCATGCTGCACCTGCAGAGGTCAGCTGTGAAATCCTGGTCCTACATGTGCCAAAAGATCTTTCTGTTTTCAGATTCTAACTACGGGTACTGCAGGACTTTAACTGTCATGCTCTCCAGCTTCATCCCAGCTAAGGTTTATTCCATGCTTTCTTCTCTCAGGTCAACTGTTTTGATATGCTGGGTGGTGAAATCCAGAAAGCCCTTTGCAAGCTTTGACACTGACTTCATTGTAGGTTTGCAATGATTTGTACAGTCTTCTCTTTCTGGCTGATTTAACCTACGTGGGTCGGGTTTTCTATCTAGCGCTTTGACCCATTAAGCTTCTTTCTTCACACAAATTAGAAAATGCACACCGAAATGTGCATTTTCCATAGGTTCACAGAGAAGCAAGTGTTAAAGGTGAACTAATCTGTTTGCATAGGCCAGCCTGCTGCATCAGTCAAGTGGGCTCTGTCCTAGTTGCCAGCAGAAGCCTCCCAGATCTGTCTACTGCATTCAGCAGCTGCCAAAAGGTTGTTGCTAGAGTAGCTGGATTCTCTCACAAGGCAGACTTTTCATAGCAAAGCAAGAAGCCATTCAAGTTCATCTATGGCTGCTAGTCTTCATGGCTTTTTAAACATCTGCCACAAACTGTACTGTGGTGGGTCTGTGGGAAATCATGCCAATGCTTCATTCATGGGGGGCACAAAAGGATTCCAAAACATGATTTGCTGTCTTCAAGCCAGTCAGCCACAATGTGTGTTTGAAATGCTGGTGATCAATGCTTATTGTGGGGGCATTATATTGTAATAAATTGAAGAGGAAAATTTGTTGCTGTTTTAAAAAGAAAGAGATTTAGGCAGGAGTGTGTAGTCCCAGCCTGGACACAGTCCATTTCTATAGCCACGCCTGCTGATTCAAGCTCTCAAAGGACATTTTTTTTCATTAATAAGCTCTGTGGCTGTATAATCCACAGGATTTGCAAGTTGAGAGTGCACGGAAAAAGTGAGAGGATGGAGAAAGACGTTGCACATTCACTTTGCAGCCACTTGCATAAGACATTCTGAAGAAGCGTGCAAATAAATTAATTTAAGATTATTTTTTTGCACATATATCTTTCACTTTGAAAAGATATCATTAAATCATAGAAATCCTAGAACAGTGATGGCGAACCTTTTAGAGACCGAGTGCCCAAACTGCAACCCAAAACCCACTTATTTATTGCCGGGAGCCAGGTGGGCATGGCCCACTGGGTGGGCGTGGCTGTGGTGGTCATGGCAGATTGGGTGGGTGTGGCCAAGGTGGGCGTGGTCACTTCAATGTTGCTCGTGGGGAGTGACACCTGTGGGGGGGCAGGGTTGGAGATCCAGGGGTCTCTGGCAGTGGGGCAGGAGGCAGGAGGTTTGTCCTGTGGGGTGAGATGAGGCAGGGTGGGGCTGCAATTGCCATGGGGCAAGGCAAGGGCTGGGGTGGATGCTGCCTGACACCATCGGCCCCCGCACACAGAGGCCAGAGAGCGCATGGGGGCCGACAGTGTCCGTCAGCAACTACAGCCTGCCAGCCCCTCAACCAGCGCACTCTGGGGTTCTGCAGCCCATCGCCAGCAGTTCAAAGAAGCCACCTCTGAGCTGGAAGGCTGGCCGACAGCTGAGGAGGTGATGCAGTGGGTCGTGCCGGGGAAAAGGAGAGCATGCGAGGCCAGGAGGGACGGGACAGGGGGGAGGGAAACCAGCCGTGCCGGGATGCATCCGGCCATGTGGGACCTCGGCGAGTTAGCAGGTGGCTGGTTGAAGAGGGACAGTTGCCATCTCCGGGGCATGGCGTGCATGCCCACAGAGAGGGCTCTGAGTGCCGCCTGCCATAGGTTTGCCACCACTGTCCTAGAATCATGTGGCTGGAAGGACCTTGCAGGTCTTCTAGTCCAACCTCTTGCCCAAGGCAGGAGTCCTTCTTCCATCCCAGACAAATGACTGTCCCAAATGACAAATGACTGGAGCACTCACAACTCTGGGAGGCAAACTGTTCCATTGATTAATTGCTCTCATTGTCAGAAAATTCTTCCCTTGTTCCAGGTTGGTTCTCCTTTGCTTCTTATCCTACCCTCAGATTCTTTGGAGATCTTTGGAGGACTTTGTTCAGGAGTTATGTAGCTTATTAAATATTTAATTTACAGTACAATAGTTAAATATTTATTTGTGTTTAACAGCTGTTTATTTATATTTAACAACAGTGATTAAATATTTATTTAACAGGTGATTTCCTAGATTGAGAATTTTTTATTTGGATGCTAATTCAGTCTTTTTTTTTTTTAACTGGGGATTGAGTTTGCTATGAAATGCATGAATTAAATGCAACTCTCTCAGAGTAAGGTGACAGGAAAGAAACGTGGTGCAATTTAATTGCAGTTTAGTAGCAGAATATTTTCTTTCCAGAGGCAAAGGAGACATTTTTCATTGCTAGCAGAAATCTAATTTTACAGGGGGGGGGGAACAGGCTGTACAAGGCAGGGGATAAGATGGAGCCACTTTTAACATTTGCTGATGGTCTAAGGGCTCCTTCTCTTTCTTGTTTGTTTTTTTCTTCTTATTTCTGGGTATTGTACTGATATTGGAAATCATTATTTCTGGAAACACTCTTGCTTTTGATAAGGCAATTACCAAGAAAGTGAGTAGGTTCTAGTTACTGATGTCTTGCAACTGTTTTCTTTCCCTTTTGACTGTTTTGAAAAATAGTGAAAAAGAAGAAATGATGCTATTTAACTGTGAGAAAGGAAAATAAACCAGAAATTAATTATGTTATAGGAACATAAATCAACACTGGGGCAATTATTACATTGCCAACATTGCAGTGGTTATTCTGTAGTTGGTAAGCAATAAACAATCAGAAACAGCAAATAGGAAATACTTTATTAAAAGTACAGAAACTCTGAGAAATCTCAATAGTGTCTTATCAGTCAACACTGGATATATCCCTGTTGTTGCACTTAAGATTTATTATGAAAAACAAAAGCCCACACGTTTGAAAAAAAAAAGAGGGATAAGAATATAGAATTTGTTGATTTGTGGCAAAAAGTTATAAGCAATGTAAAGCACATCTATTCATCTCTACTCCCAACTTACAAATGCATTTTTTATATACAGTGTGGACTTTCCTCCTGGTAAATGTGTAGGAGATGGTAGCTAAAGTTTTCTGCATCACAAAAGCAATATCACTGTGAAAAGGAACCACAACTTGGCATCTTATGATAGTATGGATATCAACGATTGTTTACACATGCATAAGCATAACTAAAGGGTAAAGATGATAATCATTAGAGCAGCGGTTCTCAACCTGTGGGTCGCGACCCCATTTGGGGTCGATCGACCATTTCACGGGGGTTGCCAAGCAAGGCTGTCTGCCATTTTTTTCCCCTTTTCCGGCGGGTGCCTTACCTCCCTTGGGCTGGGCCAGCTGGTGGTCGGCCTGCTCCGTCTCTGCCGCTTGCCAGCTACGCCTCGGCCGGTGCAGGGGGCGGAACCATGCATGCACGGTGCTCCCGGGCAGGAAAAGTCCTCGACTTACGACCGGTTGGTTAGTCCTCGACTTACGACCGGTTTAGTCCTTGACTTACGACCGGTTTAGTCCTTGACTTACGACCGGTTGGGGGTCGCGGCATTAAAAAGGTTGAGAACCACTGCATTAGAGTGATTTGTTTAGTTGCGGGGGAGGCATTCAGAGCCATGCTTTAACATCATTAGTCTGATCAAATTTAACTCCCGGTGATATGCTAAAAGCACCGCCAAGGAAGGATCCCACTCACATTGGGGAGTCCTCAGACTTGAAGAGACTATGGGAAGTACCACTACCCATGAAACAATCCCAGGTGGGAGAGACTTGAAGACGATGAGAGTTCAAGCAAGCTCATACTCTATTATCTAGCAGCAGCACAAATCAGTCTTGTCTCTCTTGACCAATTTGGTTCTGGATGACCAATTTGGTTCTAGATGAGCAGTAGGAAAGAGAAAGTGAGAGAAACATGTCTTGGTTTCCTGGACCACCGAGTAAAGACTTTTCTCCTGTTGTTATCTGTATCCTGAGAGCCCTCGGTGAATCAGTTGGCAGCGTATCTCTCATTATGACTTCTAAAGAGAGAGGAAGCACCTTCAACAGTAGTCTTAATATCACAGTACAAATTGTTTATACATTGCATTTTAGTAATTTTAATTTAAAAATCTTCTGTTTATAATGTCTTGCCTTGGGAAAGCTTGGTTATGAAAAATTTTACTTAATTTTTTTGTAAGGTAAAATCTGGACAAATTACTGATATTTAGTAAATGCATTAAGTAAACAGACTGTAAATCCTCTTTACTTAAATGCTTTTTAAGTGTATTTACTTACTAAGTAAAAAGTGTACATATTCTGCAGAAAGTTGCTCCCCCAGCTGGATGTAGCTTGTAAACTACCTGTTCGACTATATTTGTATTTTAAGTGATTTACTTTTCTGCTTACTCCAGTATCTTGTACTATTTCATATTGCAATATTTTTCACTGTTGCAAGCAAACCAGATCAATAAATCAATATCTGGATGAAAATCTTTCTGTGGAAATCAAATGAGTAATAGCAAATCTTGCAATAAGGTCACCTTGTCGTCAGAATCTAGAAGAATAAAAAAACAAGCGAAGTCCTGCAAGAAAATGAAGATTGGCCTGCGGTTGATGGAGATCAGAGCTCCAGGTATGTTCAGCTGGGGGGTACATTTTGCCCTAATCCCATCTCAGATTGTGCTCCTCATGGTGATGGAGAACCTATAGAGAGATGGTGATGATGGCAGTAATCTGTTGGTGTAGATGAACTGTTCTCTACTTAGCTGATGAGCGGTGGCTGACTGTGGTGGTTCAGCAGAAAGAGCAACAAGAGAATGCTACTTCCAATTTTGCCCTCCATCTGGTGCATGGGACAGAGCATTTGCTAGCTAAATTAGGCTAGCATGACTGCATTGCCAAGGATACAGGGTTGTGAAGATTGGAGCCCTTGTTGGAATGAGTTGGGGGTAGAGTTCTCCAAACTGATGGTTCTGAAGCTGTCTTCTCTAGGCCAGAGTTTGAATGGCTCAGTAGTTCTTGGCCACCATGGATCTGACCCAATTTATCAATGGCCCAACTTATAATAGTAGTCACACATTACACATATGATTTTTGTCCTGGAGCAGTGGCAACATGATGTAGGATTGGGGGTTGTTAATATCGATACCTTGCTGCAGAGACATCATTCCTTTTTTGAACCTGGCATTCTCCTTGTTGCAAGGGAAGAAGGACCTTTTTGATTTCCCCCATGCCAGAAATTTAATGGACCGCTCGGATTTCAGAGGCAACTTGGGGTTATCCCTGAAGCTCTGGTGTGCAGTTTGATTGAGACGCTGGTCACAGCTTGAAACGAGCATGTGGTTAGGCACTGGATCAGATCAGGCTATGCAGAATCTCTATTTCACAGATCATGTAGAACTCCCTGGCTTACAGAAACACTGAGAGAGATGAAATTATTCAAAAGATGCCCTAGAGCAGTGGTGGTAAACCTATGGCACGCAGCCCTCTCTGTGGGCACATGAACCATTGCTCAGCCCCACCTTCCCCCGCGGACCCTCCTCACCAGCAGCCCCCCTGGAAGAGAGTTGCCCCTGGGTGTGGCCCGTGCAGAGCAGCGCAGCCAAGGATATGGCAGCCGGGCAGCAGGGACAAGACTCAGTCCTCACACCCCATTGTGTGCAGATGCTGCTGCTGAGGGGCAGAGATGGAGGGCATGACTGCCATGGCGCTGCAGGGCCACTTGGGTGATCTGCAGCAGGCTGTGGAAGCTGTAGGTGGCCCTGTGGGTGGGTGGGGCAGGGGGCAGAGCGGAGGCAGGGTGGACGGAATGGGTGGGGTGGAGTGGGCAGGGAGGGGATGGGCGGGGTGGTGGTGGTTGGGCACTTGGTGTCTAAAAGGTTCACCATCACTGCCCTAGAGCACCACTGGAGAAAGACAAAGAGCTAATCTGATGGGACACCGCTGCACATCTTTATTAGGACTGCTCTTTTGGTCATTACAGTGATGAAGAGAGCTTACCTTATTGGGTCCACAATTCATTCTCCTGTGGCCCTATGTTAAATTAGATTCCTCTGAGTAAGGAGGGATTAAGAGAACCCCTGGAAGATTATGCTACACAACTATCAGATAAACTTATTCAGGGTTGCTTTATGTTGGACTCTGGTTGAGTTAACTGGTCCAGAACGCAGAGGCACATGCAGTTTTGGGAACCCTTACTTTTCTCAGTGTACTTGCTCCCAGTTTGTTTTCAGGTGCAATTCAAAGGCTACCACCTTTAAAGTCATGCATGACATGAGGCTGGGTTATTTGAGGAACCTAACCTCATGTCACACATGCTCTTCTTGAGAACATTTACCTATCCCAAAGTGTAGTTAGAATGGACTTTCTGGAGGCCCTTTATATTAAAATGTTGTTCTGAAGGGACCTAAGGATGATTCTTTTCTATAGCTGCACCAACTCTATGGAACACATAGCCTTCCATGTGAGATATAGAAGGATTTGCCTTCCAGAAGCTGTTAAAAACTGGCTCTTCCCTGAGGCCCTGAGCCATAAAGGGTGAGTGACTCCAGCATTTTTTGGGAGAGAAAGAGTTATGGTGCTGGTGGTGTGTTAATCTTATGTTTTTATTATTTGTGTGTTTGCTGCCACCCAGGCTTGTTTTATATAATATGGGTGGCCATATATATTTTTCTAACAAGAATAAATAGATACTATGTCATAGTCTTTGACTTTATCCCAGAATTTTCTATAAAGGAGAGGTTGAAGGTGTTCATGGCTGGTTTAACAGTAGTAAAGAAGGAAATAGCAAACTATTCCACTAGCATAAAATTATTACCATCTGGATTTATTATCCAGACAATCTCCATTTGATTGTGCTAAATTATGTACATTTGGTAAACATTGCACATGGACGGTATTATTAATATTGCAAACTTTGTAAGAAAGTGAGGTCATAAGTATAAGATTAGACTAGCAGAAGAGAGGGCAGAATTCCAGCAGATAACATGAAGAACTTGCAGGGCTGAAGGCTTTGAAGGTCAGCTCCCACATGGACCAAAGTTAATGCTGTCACTTGAT
>NW_015395721.1:4266-9426 GCF_001527695.2 Protobothrops mucrosquamatus | reverse complement strand
GATTACCTCTCATCGGCCGATACGCTCCCACAGAGAGGGTCTCCTCAGGGTGCCGTCAGCCAGACAGTGCCGGCTGGCGACCCCCAGGGGGAGGGCCTTCTCGGTTGGAGCTCCCACCCTATGGAACGAACTACCCCCAGAGATCCGGGTGATCCCGGATCTCCCCTCCTTCCGCCGCGCCCTCAAGACATGGCTATTTCAGCTGGCAGGACTGGCCTAAGGTTTATTTTTAGCTTGGTTTTATAATAATTTTTTAAAAATAATAATGGCCTAATAATATTTCATTTTAATTAACATTTTAACTTTAGTATTTTAACTTTAGTATTTTTGTATTTATGTATTTGTTTTTAAAAGGCTGTAAGCCGCCCTGAGTCCGCAGGGAGAAGGGCGGGGTAGAAATATAAATAAATAAATAAATAAATAAATAAATAAATAAATAAATAAATAAATAAAAAAAAGGTTGTCTTATAGCGGGCAATTTGAAGGTAGCAAAGATGCCTTTGCATATCCTGATCTTATATATCAGTGGTACTCCCACTGTGTGTTCCAGAGGTTGATTGCAATTTTTAATTTCTTACTGAGAAGGGAGAAGGAAAGTGCACATGGAATAGTTCTAATAATTAATGTATAATCTATTTATTATTAATTTATATTACTTTATAACAATTTAATATGGGGTTTTTTTTCAGTTCAAATTATTAAAATTGTTGAAACTTTTAGAGTCTTTCCTGGACGCGTCCTCATCCCGAATATGATTATACCTCTGAGTTATCTATTTATTTCAAATTAAATCTCCAGGTGATTCAATGGGACATACTCCTACTGCACAAACTGCAATATCAAACTCTTAACTGGCAAAGGGGACATCATAATAACTGAAGATGGGAACTTTCTGCTCATCAGGTATAGGCAACCACTGATTGGCCAAAATATTTTTCCTACGGTTCCTTGAGGTTGACCTGTTAGAAGTTGAAAGGTCTAACTCCCTTGTCTTTGCTCTTCCTCAACTCTAGCGTCAAGTCTAATTGCAAGTATTGTACAATTTGGAAAATGCAAAAAGTAGTGCATTTAAACAGCTGTGTTTCATCCACTAATCCCCTGCTCAGGGGATCTACTCTGCAGCAGCAAACATACCTGAAGGGTGAGCTGCCTCTAGATATTCACAAAAACTTTATATCCAGTTTACCTTGCAGTTATTTACTCAGCAGTACTGAGATCAGCTTAAGCCTCTAACCATATGAGTGCTTACTGGTAGAGCAAGCAGAAAAAAAAAACCCCTCCTTTTAATGCAAATGTAACAATACGTGGTCTGTGTTATCTGCTAATTAAAAATTAGTAATTTTAAACAGCAGAAAGCAGCACCACTGGTCCTTCATGCTGTTTTCTATTACTCAAAGTATATCTAACAGCAGGAGTGAGAGAAATTGTTTGGCACATTAGGCCTGTCAGGTTTCATCTCTGTTTGGTTCTTTTCTAGGTCTAGACAGCCAGGCCTTCTGGTTCACACCTGCCGACGTGTGTTTTCCCAGCACCCCAACACATGGTCTGGCATGATAACAGAATAACACAAGTGGAGTGGGAAAGACCAGTCAGCCATAGCAGCTTCTTACAGCAGTGGATCATTAAGAGGGAAACTATTATGCATGCTGACAGCTTAACCAAGCTGACACATAAGGTGGGATTCTGTTATTTTAAAAGAGGATGAGGAGAAGCAAGAGAAAATTAATATATATATATATAATAAATTATGTTTTCTTTTCTAAGTTATTATTATTTTTAAAACAACTTAGCAGGAACAGATCAGGATTTGGTTTAGAAAAATATCCACACCATTTACTAAATTGTGTCCCAATCAGGCCTATTTTCTAAAGCGGAGCTCCTTCAACCCGTGAGAAACCCTAGGCTTCTGCAACCTGGTGCCCTCCAAATCATTCATTACAATTTCCAGCAGGCACGGCCAACATGGGAAATGTCAGGAGATAATGGGGGTGAACATGTAGCAAAGACCCCATGCAGGGGAAGCATCTATCTATCTATCTATCTATCTATCTATCTATCTATCTATCTATCTATCTATCTATCTATCTATCTATCTATCTATCTATCTATCTATCTTCCTACCTACCTACCTACCTACCTACCTACCATCTAGTTTGAAACCTCCTTACTCCCTCACAGAGAGACTTTGAGCAGTGTACAAATAAAATATTGAAAAATAAAAACAGTACATAAAATGTAAAAAGAGGCGAGGATGATTAAAAATCAATGCCCAAAGTTAATTAAAAGGTGGTGGGTAGAGCTCTCAGGGCACTAACTAGCCTACTTGCTTCCTAAAATTCTCATGTTCCTTAAACTGTGGTAGATTTCTTGTACATGCTATCATGAATGCATCTGTGTGTGATCAATTACACGTCAACTTCCCCATATAAAATTGCTGCATTCCTCTTACCCATAGGGCAGCCGTTTCAAAACAATAAATATCCTGAATGCTGTGAGCATCTTCAGAAGACCCTCTGCACTTCTTTCTTTCTTTCTTTCTTTCTTTCTTTCTTTCTTTCTTTCTTTCTTTCTTTCTTTCTTTCTTTCTTCCCTAGTTAATGTATTGATTGCTAAATATACAAAAAAGAAGGAGCTTGTTGGAAAAGCCGGAGAAGTTAAATGTGGAAGACATATGGACCACCACAATGTTCTCTAATGAATGCAGGATGCTTGTACAGTAAAACCATTGCTGGCAGCTTGAAAGGGTCCCAAGCAAAGCTTTTTCGGCAAGTGCTGTACTTTGGCTCCTCACCCCCTTGATTGTGGTGGCTCATTGACTGACTGATTTCTGGCAGTAGACCTGTTCTTCCATTTATCCACTGGTGGTATAGTGGTTAAAGTGCAGTACTGCTGCCAAACTCTGCCCACAGCCTGGAATTCGATCCTCACCAGCTCAGAGTTGACTCAGCCTTCCACCCTTCCAAGGTTGGTAAAATGAAGATCCAGATTGTTGGGGGCAATCTGCAAATAATGCTTCTTCATTGTAAACCACCCAGAGAGTGCTGTACAGCGCTATGGGGAGGCATATAAGCCTAAATGCTACTATTTCCCTCCCACCAAGGCATTTTCTACAATTACTCAACTATACTGTACTTAGGTTTAGCCAGACTATCAGTAAGTTCTTTCATTACTCTAGGACAGTGATGGCGAACCTTTTAGAGACCGAGTGCCCAAACTGCAACCCCAAACCCACTTATGCATCGTCGGGTGCCGGGTGGCCCATTGGGTGGGCGTGGCTGCGGTGGTAACAGCAGATTGGGTGGGATTAAAAAGTTCAATCAATCAATTCCAACTTTGCAAGATCTTTTTTTTTCCCCGCGAGAAGTTGAAATTGACTGAACGTTTTTTTTTTGTACACAGCGGCGGAGGCCTAAAGCAAAAAAGGTTTTATAAAACCCAGCTAAAGGCCTAGGACTGGGGCGACAGCGTGCATGCCCACAGAGAGGGCTCTGAGTGCCGCCTCTGGCACCCGTGCCATAGGTTCGCCACCACTGCTCTAGGATACAGTTTGCCTGATCCTGGAGATTTAAAACCACTCAAAGGAAATAGGTATTTCCTGCATCTCAAACTTCAAGCGTCCTCCTTTATTCTACTCTTTGCAGCTGCAGAATAGGTTATGCATTATTTTCTGCTGGAGAAGAGTGAGCCAGCCAAGTTGGTTGGTATTTAGGATTTGGATGGGAGACCACCAGACAGATGAATCAAAATTGCTTCCTGGAAAAAAAGCAGCAGCAAACTACTTCTGGGCAGTTGCCAAGAAACGTGTTCCCGTGCATCCTTTTCAGTTCTGGAACCACAGGTTGCCCATCCCTGCAGGAAATTATTATGCCATTTGCATGGCTTTGGGTTAACACAACTCAATCCTCCCCAAAAGAAAGTAATTGGTTGAAGAGGAGAAGATGATTGGTGCCTTGAGAGGGATCATGTTATCCACGAATGTGTGAATCCATGAACTGAAAAGAGCTGGACCTGCAAATTGGATTTCAGAAGAACAGTTTTTGATGAATTTAGAGAAAAGGAGTATGGGAAATTCTGTTAAACCTGTTGTCTTAAAGAAAAATGGGATGTCAAAATGGATATAGGCAGAGGCTTCCAAAATGCTAAAATGAAAAGGACCATGTGAAAGAAATAGAAGAAAAGGGCTATAACTAGAGAAGAATACAAGGTACTGTAGTCTCTAGAACATGTAGAAAGTGTGCCAGAAATGTTAATGCTCAGAATGAGCTCAGATTTTCAAGAGATGCCAAAAACATCAAAACAGGGCTATTTGAGTACATTAGGGAAAGAAAATGAAAGCCAAACAGGAGGTAGGTCTATTACAAAGAGAAAGTGGTGTATTGGTAACTAGTGATGATGAAAAGACAGAACTGTGTAACTCCTATTTTGTGTCTGCATTCTTCTGGATAGGAAATTCTTATGCCATTAAGGGATTGAGGAAACAACAGCTTAGGATAGACCACGAGACCAGTAAGAAATGATTTAGCTAATTTAAATGAATCTATATGCTTTACACACAAGGGTACAGGTATAAGTAGTGGAAGTCATTGCACAACTGCTCTCAGTAATTTTTGATCATTCTTGACTTGAAGACTGGAGAAGCCCATCCCCAGCACCAAAAAAAGGGAGAAGGAGGAACCAGGAAAATGGAAGCTTGATGCAGGTTTAATGCATGTTCTGGGCACGGTCCTTAAACATATGACCAAATAAGATATTTGTGAGGATTTTGATTGGTATGCTGCAATTAACATGAACAACCATGTGTTTGTTCGGAACAAATTGTGTAGGACTAATCTTATCTCCTTTGATGAGTTAGTAGCTTAGTAGATCAAAGGGACGGGTAGTCACATCTGGGCCTCTGCAATGACTTCAGCAAAGTATCTCATTATATTGTTCTTAATAGATGGCAAAATGTATGCTAGGTGATAATTTATTTATTTATTTATTTATTTAATCCCATTTATACCCCGCCCTTCTCCCGAGGGACTCAGGGCGGCTTACAGGTAAATAAAAACAGTACAATACAATAGATATCTCTAAAAGCCAAATTAAAATATATATTAAATAACCTGTATTAAGTTTAATATTATAAAATCCCTTTAAAATCCCTATAAAATCCCCCCC
>NW_015395721.1:0-3132 GCF_001527695.2 Protobothrops mucrosquamatus | reverse complement strand
CAGAGTCAAACTCCTCCCATACAACCGTCTCAAGACCTGGTCCCGTCTCCTCCCCCTGGGCCAACCAGTCGGAGTCCAAGCCTTCCCGGATCCGAGCGACTTTGTCATGCAGATACTGCGCAAAATCCTCGGCCCTCCCCTCCAGGGGGTCCCCGCCTCCCCTCAATTGAAGGAGAGAGCGGGTCACCCTGAAGAGGGATACTACTCTTAGTAGTATCATTCAGCACATAATTGGCTGAATGCCAGCATCAGAATCATAAATTACCAAGGACTCACAGTTGGCTGAATTGCTGTATCCAAAGAGGACGTGTTAATGCCTGGAGGAAAGCATCAAATGGAACACCACAGGCTCTGTTCCCAGTTTGTGTGGTTTAACATTTAGCAATGACTTGGGTAGGGGGTGTTTGGGAGACATTTATCAAGTCTTCAGGTAACACAAGGCCGGGGGGCAGCTATCATTTTAGAGGAGAGATATAGGCTTGTGCAGCAGTTTGAAATAATAAAATGGAATTTAAGAGGCAGAAATGTAAAGTTCTGCATCTGGGTTGGAAAAACGAAAACCACAGAGGAAGTATACCATGAAGGAAACTTCGATTGGCAATAATACTTGTGAAAATAATCTGTGAGTTCTTGACAATCACAAGTTAAAAGTGAGCCAGATGTAAGATACAGCTACTAAGAAGGCAAATGCTATCTTGGGTACAAGAACAGGACAAGAAGATCTTAGGAAGTTAGCTGCTCTACCCTGCCTTGATCCATTAAAAAAGGGCATTGACAAACTGCAGCGAGTTCAGAAGAGGGCTACCAAGATAATGAAGGGTGGGTAAACCAAGCCCTATGAAGAACGATAAAAGGATCTGGGTGTATTTACCCCACAGGAAAAGATAATTAAGGACAGATATGATAGTTAAATTACATGAATGTGATTCACCCTGAAGAGAGAGTGAGAGCCACTGCAGTCAAATACCAGGCAACAGATGCAGATTAGACATCAGGAGGAACCTCCTAACTGGGTCAAGTGTTGAGTCTTGATACAGACTGCTGCAAGAAGTAGTGAGCTCTTTTTCCAGGGGAGTCTTCAAACAAAGGTTGGATGATCAGGGAGTGGAACTAGATGACCTCTAAAATCACTTCCAACTCTGTGATTTGATTATTGTTGATCAATATAGTTCAGCACGTTATGCAACCCGCACTGATGGCTAGTTCAGTAAATCAATCTATTCCTCAACAGCCCCAGACTGAATCAAAAGAACAAACATTTTTGTAGAGCTCATTTGCACATTGTCCTTGACTTACAAGCATAACTGAGCCCCAGATTTCTGTTGCTAAGTAAGACAGTTGTTAAGTGAGCTTTGCCCCATTTTATGACCTTTCTGGCCACAGTTGTTCAGTGAATCACTGCAGTTAAGTGTTAAGTTAATAACATGGCTGTTAAGTGAATCTGGCTTCCCCATTGACTTTGCTTGTCAGAAGGCTGCGAAAGGGGATCACTTGATCCACTGTAACCATCATAAATGCAAGCCAATTGCCAAGGGATCCGAATTTTGATCACACGATTGTGGGGACGCTGCAATGGTAACGCAAGTGTGAAAAACGGCCCTAAGTCTCTTTTTCCAGTGCTGTTGTAACTTAGAATGGTCATTAAATGAATAGTCGTAAGTTGAGGATTACCTGTACTACTGTTAATCCAAGCTGTAGAAACCCATCTGTCAAAGAAAGGCAAGGAAAGACATGATGGAATATTTGGTATTATGAGTGTTCGTCCCACTGACCTTTTCCCAAAATTATCAGCCCTGCCGTGCTGGGGTATCACCTGCTCCCTCAGTTACCAAATAAAACCACTCTTCCTCAAAACCATAAAAAAAAACCCTCTCTATCATTGCCCTCGTTAGAGCCATGCAGCTGTCTTTTGCATACATGCATTCATTTTTATTTGTCTCGTGTTATTAAGCTTGCAGAGGAGACAAATAATATCTTAAGCACAAGGTAAGAGTAATCCATCTACCTGGATATAAGATACGTTGAAATATTTCCAAGTATGACAGAAACAACACCAGACTGCGTCTCATTTCAGGAAATTTTATTGGAATTTTCCATTCACTTTTGGATTTTTGCTTTATGTCTTTATCCCTGGTCTATTATCCAGGGATTTCAAGTTTAAAACAGAGATAAAAAGAAAAAAAATATGTGGCATTCTAATTTTTCTTAGCTGTTTGCTCTGCTTCTCTTCACAATGAGGCTGAGTGAAACTGTCAATTTTGGCAGGTTATTATCCTGACTAAAAATTTTCTCTGTGTATTGGTTTAAGAAATTGGGGAGGAAAGTTTTAAAACATCCACCCAATACATATATTTGATACACATTTTCTATTATATATATTAAGAGTTAAAAACAGAGTATTTGAAAGTTTTGGATTTCATGAGGCCAGCTGGGTTATGCACCTCTTCAGGAGGAGCCAATTATACAGTTTAAATCAAACTATTTTCTCCATCACTATGAAAACTGCCCACAGTTCAAGTTCTCACTTGTCCCATCCTATTAAGTGTGGTGTGTGTGTGTGGGGGGGGGGTGTTGGCCTGGAAGCAGAAGTATATACAATATGTGTGCACTTTCCTCTGTTTTTCAGAACACAGGAAGGAACTTTGGGATTGCCTAATTGAACAATCAAGTCACTCCGCCTAACCTAAGGTCCACAAGAATGACAGGAATCAGGGAGTCCATCCATCCTCAATGAAATCATAACACAGGCCAAAATCAAATGGAGGAGGGGGGAGGGAGACAGAAAGAAAGAGAGAGAGAGAGTCCTTGGAGCTTAGATCTTTGTTTATTTTGAGCAGGACTGTGCTATGATAGTTGATCAGAGGAGCTCGGCATTTACTTGAGTGTTTACAATAGCTGCCATCCCCAAGAACTGCCAGAATAGATGTTGTGGATTGACAAAGTTAGAAATTCTCAGGCATGCTATCTACACAAGCGAGGCATTTTAAGGTACCAAATACTGTGTTCCTTCCGCCAACTTTCTGCTTTGCAAAAGTGCACTGCTTAGATACCATTTCACGTGATGTTTTGTTTTCAACAGATTGCAAAACAAGTAAGTTTATTCAAATATCAAATTGACGGCAGAGTAAATTA
>NW_015395720.1:4831-14258 GCF_001527695.2 Protobothrops mucrosquamatus | reverse complement strand
AAACTCAGCCTGCAACACAATAATTTATCGCATTAAACTGTCCTTAAAACATCTTGCTTAGCCTACCAATCAAGCTAATAGCCATGTCACATGAGCACTGCAGCTGGAACAAATTTGAGAGCTCCGGCACCAGCTGCATTTTGAAAAACAAAACACCAAAAATTGTGTTCTGGGAGAGTGGGTGCTTTACAGCCTAACACATAGTCAGAGTTAGTGGCAAAGCTCCCAAGGCGTCCTTAGCACAGAATGTTAGAGCAGCATGAGTCCACAAGATGAAATAAAAGTAGTGAAAATGAGCCATTTCCATTCAAGGGCTGTTTGTTTTCAAATGGAGAGAGTATGTCTCAAATTGCCTTTGCAGTGGGCACATATATGAAATGAAAACAACCCTCACCTCTCTCCTACTCTATCAGGCCCCATCAGGCAGATACACTAAATCATAGCTTTACAATAATTCTCCAAAGTCCTGTTTTGGAGGGGGGAAAAAGCCCTGCTCTATTTTACTTTTTAAAGGAAGGCCAAAAGGAAGAGTTACTACCAAGGAAATGGTCAATTAAAAGGGGCTTGAGCCCAGGCAAAGGAAACAATTTGAGAAAATCTATCAAACCAGCCCCTTCCTATTTTACAGCAAGATAAAGGAGGAGAGAACTGATTCAGATTTGTAAGATTGTATTATTCTAGCTGTTACAATAAAAGTAGTCCTGTCCTAAATGGTGTTGGTTTCTTAGTCTGGTTGGGCTTACAAATGGTTACAGTTGTACACAGAGAGCAAAGAGCCTTGGTTCTTGTCCTGCTTGGCAATGAAAGTAGCTAGAATTAGTCAATTGTTCTTCCTTAATCTACCTACAAAAAGTTTTTCTACAACTGTAAAGACGGGAAACTACCAGGTATGCTGCTTTGAGATCTCAAAGGAAACATATATAACAAAAATATCATTCAAAATATTGAGATGAGAAAAATATAGATTTGAGAAGCAGCATATAAAGAAGAAAGGAAGCTGTGGTGACAAAACTCAACTAAGAACACACCAACAATTGGAGATGATCCAACTACTGTTTAAAGTTAGTAACTTACATTGTATCATTGTCCTGTTTTTAAGAGTGAAGAGTGCCAGATCCTAGGTTTACAGAGACTGAAGATGCAGATATGTATATATTTTACCATGGATAATGAATTGTTTTGCAAATAATAAGTATGGAAAGGGGTACACAGGACATTCATAGATTCAGAAAGAATACATTTTGCAGTCAGAGTTCTTGGATTTTGAGAAGCATGAATGCCAATAAGCCTGACTATTACACTAACAATTTGATCCAGCATCCCACTTTGAAAAGAGAGCGTTGTAAACACAGCCATTATCAAAATAGTTGAAAGTGTAATGGTTCATGGAGACCTGTAGTTTGTGAATCAAAGGATACAACTCCAGAAGGATGTATGCCATGAGGGAATGAATATGACATTTATAGGAAAAAGTTGATTTAGCAGTTGAAGCTATTGTGACTAAATAGCTTGGCTTTTATGTAAAACAGGCAGGCAAAGGATATTCAGGAACCTTTCATGACCTTGGTAGGAGGCCTGCAAAGCAATAGAAATTCCCTCTACTTGAATTGTTTTTTAATTTAATTTAAATTTTAAGTTGAGCCTCCTTTTCTTCATACTTTTTAAGTTCATTGGCAGTCTGTTGGAAAACTGAGGTACCTAGACCTTTGCTCTCAACCTGTAGCATAGTTATCCTCTGTGCTAGAGATCTGTATGAAATGTCTCACAAGCAGCTATGTTTTTTATTTACTATCTTCAAATTTTTGGGTCATTTCCACAGTCTAATTGAAAATGTAGATATCTTTTCATGTCCTCATCACAGCCAGCCTACTCCATGTGTCCTGAACATGGACATCTAGACCTCAAAATCTTACCTTTCTCAGAGTTAGAGATGTAGATCAGGGGTGTCAAACTCACAACATCATATGACATGTCGTGACATATCATGACTTTGTTTTCATTGCCGGCAATGGGGTGGGCACGATTTCGCTATGATGCATCCAGCCAATGAGCCAGCAGTTTGACACCCCTGTTGTAGACTCTTAGTCAACAAATAAAATAAAAATTTTAACATTCACTTCACAATGGCATTAAAAACTTTATTTGCTTTATGTTTAAGAGATTAGGTTGGCTGTCTATTTTTCAAGAAACAATCATAATTAATTGTCAAGTATCTTATTGTACCCTAAGCTTTCTTGCATTCCCTCTCAGCAGGCAAATAGGGTCTTCAGGCAAATACATTGCCTATTACAGATAGCAAGCAAGCAACTTGTAGTGTTATGGCAGCACTTGTTGTGACTATATTGACTGTTTATTCACTCATAAATTTACAAAAGGATAAAGAAGTGCTAAAATATTTTTTTCAATACCACCATTAGTGGATTTTAACTCAAATGCTGGGCTTCTGAACAACTAAATTTTATTCTCAAAAATACAGCTCTGACTAAATCTCTGTATTTAAATGAACAGGAGGACAGGAAGGCCTGGAGGAAGGTTGTCCATGGGGTCACGATGGGTCAGACACGACTTCACAACTAACAACAACAACTCCACACTTCTTTCCAACTGTTAGAATTTTGTTTATGTAGCAGTCCAGATCAAAATAAAGTGTACAGTCACCATGCTGCTTAACTGTTTAACTGTAAAAGGAAATCTCTCCTCTGAACAAAGGGACCATAGAGTATAACCATAGATGCAAGCTTATAAACACTGCCATCTACTGGCTGAATATTACTATAGTTGTTGCAAAAAATACATTCCAACATGTATTCCAACACCCTCACTCAACAACTACTCCTTATATTAGTCCCATTTCAGATCTCAGCTCTATAAATCTGTTTCTTATACTACTTCTTGTCCTTCTTCCTGTCCCGGCTCTCCTCAGAGCTGGCACTGCTACTGTGTCTCCAGCCTTGGCTCTGCCTGGGGTGGGGTACTAGGGCGGTGGCTGCATCCTCTTTTGACTTCTCCTAATACTCTTCTGTTCAGATGAATGTTGCAATTTAAAACCAGTTTTGGTTTACAAATTAGCCAAACTGAAACACTTTCATAGCATCCATAAGTTTCTCATGGAGAAGTGGACATAAAAATGTTTACCAGTGGTTGCAAAATGCCTTGATAACTGCAGCAAATATTGTGAAATGTGCAATACTGTATTTGAACTTCAATAAATGATCGGACATAAATTAAAAATACCAATAATGCTCTTGACCCTCTAAATTATGTTTTATATAACTATATAATGTCATGTACAATTAACATTTGAGTCACATACAACTCTGTGACTCAAATAATGCATTTATACTCTGAACTGCAGCAGAGGGGAAGAACACAACTGCTCATCAAAGATGTGGATTTCAAGGTAGGCTTACCTCCAGTTGACCCTCCTACCTGGTTATATCAATTCAAGTTATATTGCAACACTGTGCATGGCCCAACTCTGCAAACATTTCTTTTTGAGCCTGCTAAAAAATCACCTGCACCTTTTAATTCTTTCTGGGCTCTTCGTTCACTCAGCAGAGGAACACAGGAGTCTAACTGGTGCCCATCTTTTTTCTAAGTTCTCTGGCCTGCAATGCAAATCAGTGGAACTGACAAGTGTCCAGCAGTGCCCAGCTGTCTCCATAGAAACCAGCAGGAGGTCTGGCCTTCTGCTACTTCAATGCCTCCATTTTGTTGCCAAGGCAAAAGGCTGGTGTGGCACATACATTTTGCTCTCCTTTTTCTTTAAATATGGCATAGATACAACTTCAGCAAAGTGCATTTGCAGCTCCAAAGCAATTACATTTATTGAGTGGCTTTAAAATTCTTAAACCTCCTTTCAGCTGAGATCTTGAGAGTGGTTACAGAATAATCACTGATATTTTTCACAGCAGTTCTCAGTTATTATAAGTAGTCAAAACCTGGGGGGAAATGTCAAAATTAGGTTTTACAGGTCAGAAATTTCCAATCGAAACTCTTTTATCATACAATAGCTTTCAATAGGACTCCACTGACTTTTGTGCAAAAAGGAAAAAAGGCTAACTGTTCAAAATCTCTGGACATATTTTCCTCTCCTTGTAGTCTTCCATTTGCAAGCTAATCATACTAATGTCATCAAAGTCTTTCAAAGCTGGCTGAACTCCCCAATCAGATCAGCAGCTGTCATTTCTATTTGTTCAAATGTCAGGCATTAATTTAGTAGCTCCATAGAGGGAGGCTGATTTTTTTCAAAGATGTTGGAACACCATATTCTTCTTGCCCAGAAATTAGTTCCTCCATTTGCTCTCGCTGATTTTTCTAAACCAGCCAGCTCCATTTAACTTTCGCTGTTCAGCTCTAACCTAGAGAAGCATAACCTTTTTTTTCATACCCAACAATCACATTTAGTTTTGGGGTATCATGCTGGAAGTCAAATTACAACAAGGAGGTAGACTTATAAAAAGTAATAAGTAGAAACATACCAAAAACTAAATTTGTAAATGCATTCAGAATGGTTCATACTTTATATGTTTAATACCTTCCCCCTTATATTAAAAATACACTTTCCTAGCAACTTTTAATGGGCCTCCAGGATTTGTATCTAAGTCATATAATCCTAAAGTAATAGGACTCATTTACTCCAGCCTACGGATTGTGTTAAATGACACACTAAAGCACCAGCTGACCAGTCTTACCATACTGCACTGCATAAACTAATTCTGTATATTTAGAGTGTCTTAGGTAACCAGAAAATTGGGTTAACTGAGAAAACCATGGTTAAATTAGCTAAGGATGGGTATTTCTTGCCATAAATACAAAGCCATAAAACTCCATGTAAATTTTATCCTTTTTCTTGTTCTCTCATTTGTTTATATATTACTTATCATTTGCTTCTTCTGATTAGAATAGTAAGAAAAAATAAGATAGAATCAAAAACTTTCTTATTCAGTTGATAATGAACCATATACGATATCTTCTAGATATAATGAAGAGATATATCATTATTGCTTGATCATATATGTTTAGGGACAGGTGCAATAAAAAAAAGTACCTGTTTGCTCACTGAACAATCTGTATAGATATACATTTATAATTTATTTATTTATATTTATTTATTTATAATTTAATTTATACCCCGCCCTTCTCCTCATGGGACTCAGGGCGGCTAACAGCCTCATAAAAACTACAATACAAATACAATTAAAAGCCGAATTAAAAAGAAATATTTAAACAGGCCGATCAATTAAAATTATCCTTAAAAATCCCCTAAAACTTTAAAATCATTAACAACTATCCCTATTTAAAACTCACCCTAGGTCAGGCCCGCTTGTTGAAAAAGCCATGTATGTATGTATGTATGTATGTATGTATGTATGTATGTATGTATATATATATATATATATATATATATATATATATATATATATATATATATATATATATATATATATATATATATATATATATATATATATATATATATATATATATATATATATACTCCTATCCTTCAGGAGTATCTCTTGCTTACTTTGATTAACAATCAATTACTTTTCCTTCATCTAGCTTATTATTGATACCACACAGTTTTAGATTTTGAAAAGGTATGCTTGATTTCTTTCTTTGCAGATTCCAGTCATACACTCTCCCACCTCTTTAAAGAATAAATTATTCTATAGTGAAAAAGATGGGAGATAATATGACACACACTCATACTCACACAGAGAGACATATATATGGTTTGAATTTCAAATTTATTTATTGAAAAACAAGTACTACAACACTATAGCGACTTCCTGAGGTCAGACTTTTGTATCTTAGTGGATCTCATGACAGGTTAGTCAGTTACCAGACCTGCAAAAATTGGAGAGTTGGTCTCTAATGATATCCATTGGGGGGGAGGGGATAAATGTGCAACTACATATAAAATCTGTCATTCAAAGAACCAATCTGCTGTTCCAAAAGCATATTTAAAGCATATTGTTACGATAATACAAACGTTGCATTATGCTAACATATGAAAAATGCTCACTAACATAAAAATAAATCCTAATGACTTATAACCATTTCCTTTAGTTTTTGTTGCAAAATATACCCTACAATTATTCTTATTTATTGTTGACCTTGCTGTATCCTTATGTCTTACAGCAATTATTTTTGAAGAGGCAAATTTCAGATAAGAAAACACTGTGAAATCACTCATGTGCCACAGGGCTTGCCTGGGAGCAAGTGCTGAGGAAAAACTTGAGGGTTTTTTACCATTTCACTTTGAATACTGTATTACTGCAAAAACTATCCATTAGGCAACAGTGAACAGTCAACACTGAAGGAGAAGGATGTGGGGAGAACATAATATCTGTCTTCCAGTTCTTGACGGGGTATCACAGAGAAGAGGGGATTGACTTATTCTCTAGGGCACCAGAGGGCAGGACAAGAAGTAATGGGTGGAAGCTTGTTAAATGAGAATGAAATAGCTTGCCCTTCCCCCCCCCCCTGGAGTTGTGAGTGGTCCATCACTGGAAATTTTCAAAAATAAATTGGACAGCCATTTGACTAGGATGTTATAAGGTCTCTTGCTCGAGCACTTAGCTGGACTAGAAGACCTCAGAGGTCCCTTCCAGCCTATTATTCTATGTTCTATAAAGAGGCTGTAGGGTAGAAAAACAAAGAAAAGAAAAGAATAATCAAATAGATATTAGCATACTTGCTGCATTTCTGTCAAAAATACAGTGAATGAGGCATAGATGTGCAAACATACTGGATTAGTCAGGACTGACTGCTCCAGAAATTAAAATAAAATACACTTGGTATATTTCAACAGACAACCATAGATTTTGGCTTAGTATTACAGACAGCTATTCTGGCTGGCTTCCATATACAAGTCCACTGGTAAATACAGGGAGCTTATCATATTAGAGAGAGCAGCAAGAACAAAGACTTGAACGCAATGACACCAACCTCAAATTTCGCCTCAATCTACATGCAAAATATAGAAAGCACATTTTGTACAGAATTTTGAAAGAGAAAAGGAACAGCACAAAAACGTCTTTATGTAACTAGTTTGATTATATAAAAATGTCAAGTCATCCAGAGGATCCACAAAGCAAGGAATTGTTCTGGATATCCAGCATAAATAACTTGGAAACATTTCTATAAAAGGTGCTAGGTGTGATCTCCAAGGATTGCTGTCCAAGTTCAAGACCAGTTGGAACCAGTTGTTAGGCAAATAGAGTGTTTGAGCACAACTTTTAGCCAGTGTGCCTCAGATAATATTATACTGGATCCTTTTCAGTGAGGTATGGATATGATACTCAAACAAAATTGATCCTATTTTTTCGGATAATCTCTGATGTTAGCAGGATGGGGAGTAATGTATTCTTCCTTGTCCTTCTTGACCTCTTGGTGATATTATCTACCATTGGGTCTTTCTGGATTAGCTGCTGGACGTTGGGGGGGGGGGTGGCATTGAATTGTGCTTGTTTTATTCCTGCCTTTGGGCACAGTTCCAGTCCATATGCTCAGCAATTGCATCAGTTGCTAATATGCTTCTAGTATGCTTCTGGTAATGACCTATAAACCCCAAATGGCATGGGACCAGGTTATTTGAGGAATTGCCTCTCCCCTGCTACCTCCCCTGCTACCTGCCCTATCAGGTCTGCAGAGACATGTTACAAGTCCATTAAGGAATGCCATCTTATGAAGCCCAGGAAAAGCTTATTTTCTGTCATGGCACCTGCCTTTGGAATATCTTCACGCTGAGATTAGATTGGCCCAACACTACTGGTCTTTTGGAAAGCTCTGAATAGACTGTAACTCTGCCACTGATTCTATTTTATGGGTTTTAACTTGGTTTTGAATATGGTTTTATTTAATTATCTGATTATTTATCAGATTTATACATTGCCTATTTGACTATTGAAGTAGAGAGATAAAAAATTATAAAATCCATGCAAAAGACAAAATTAAAAGACAAAGTTAAAAGGACAAAGGGAACACCCTTAAATCACCAACCACGTCCAAGGCTGTACACCACTCTTGGACACCCAATTCCAATTGACAGAGCCAGGTCTTAACACTGTTCCCCAAGGCCAGAAGACCAGGGGCCAGTCTCACTCCAGGTTTTATGTATTCTGTTGTTTCTATTTATATTCATTGCTTCTTGATGTTTTTAATTGTTGTGAGCCTCCAGAGACATATCTATGAGATGAGCAGCTATATAAATTAAATACAGAAATAAAATACTTTTAAGTGTAGATAAATTTGCAAAGTTAACTATCTTACACATTTTTGTGTGTGCTGTCAAGTAATAAGCCATCCAGTTACCCAATATTTCTGATTGTTATAGAGCAGTGCTTTTAGTGAACAAGCTTTAATACTTTGAAGTCCATAAGGACTTAATAGGTAGTTTTATATCTATGTCAATTTCATTTCTTTATGGTTCGGAAGGAAGTTTTTTTTTTACTCACTAAACAATGACATCATTGCATTTTTTAGGATATATGTTGTTTGGCAAAGGGCTTTATTTTATTTTTTAAATTAGGACATCTTTCTTTGTGAGACAAAAAACAGCATCAAGAAATTTTGGCTCGAAGAAGCTTAATTTTTCTTTTGCCAATCTTCATTTTTCTAAACAGGTCTGTTCAGTCCAGTTGCTAGGAAACATATTTGCTTCACGTGATCTCTGTTCTTCACAGGCTTCAAGGGCAAAAATAGAGCATTTTTCCTTAGTGCCCTCTGTCTTTCAGAACACATTAAACCTTACACTTCCTTGCTTAACCAAGGCATGCTTTTGGCTTTGCTCTGAGAAGGACCATTTTGGAAAAGAAGTAATCGAATAAGACAGCATTGATCTGAATATTTAAAGGACAAATGTTCTGTGTTTTCCATTGCTCAATTGAGATATAGAGGTATATATGGCAACAAGGGAATTTAATTTCTTCTCAGCTCTTGCCATTAGAAATCCATATTTGTCAATTTAAAAAATAGCAAAAGACCTTTTCTCTTCCTGGCATCTTAAGAAAGGGTATATGCCAGGAATACCTTGACAGTTATGATTCCTAGTAAGTCAAAAACCATTGGGCCTTTTTCAGTCTTTTTCTCCTTCAGAGAGGGTAGTGTTTAGAAGGTGACTGTACAGATCTCCTATACAGAATCCCATGAAAGGAAAAAGGCAAATGTATAGTAACATCTGATCTGGAAACACCCTATATTCCCAATCTGATCTGTCAAATAGGGCCTGCAACACTAAACATCTCTTATACCCTAGGAGAGCACTGCTTGGAGAGCCGACCAACATTTTATTGTCACACCTCAGATTATGGCAGGGAGGATTGAGGGGGAAGAGGGAAAGACCATTTTATTTCTTCATTTCTATGGTGCAATGTAGTACGGATCTCATGGTAGAATCTGATTCTGAGAATAAAGAGAA
>NW_015395720.1:0-1790 GCF_001527695.2 Protobothrops mucrosquamatus | reverse complement strand
GGGAAAGGAAAAGAAAACAAGATGTCTGTACCAAGTATGATCAAACCCAGCCTAGGTAGTTTGTTGGAGGTTTGTAGTCACTGTGAGTTTGTGGTGAGGGGGGGCACAGAGGGAGGCTCAGCCAATTTCACTGCATACATGTTATACTTTGATAATAAAGGGTTTATTATTATTATTATTATTATTATTATTATTAATTATTTATTATTATTATTATTATTATTATTATTATTATTATTATTATTATTATTATTATTATTATTATTATTATTATTATTATTATTATTATTATTATTATTATTGATGGAAATTCTGCTGCCACTTGTTGAACGGAGAGCCAAAGCAACAGGTGTCTCAGCAAAAATATGCTTCTCAGGTTTCTTTTAATTCTGCAAGATGTCAGAATAGTTACTATTTTCTTGTAAGCTTAACCCATTTGATTCCTAGATAGAAATGAAAATATGCCTACATAGTATTCCAGCTGCCTTGAATGAAGTCTCCCATATAATGGGTGCTAAACACTCTTGTGTATTCAATAGGGGTTTTTTCCCCCCAATTACATGAAGTTCTCCTGGATTAGGCTGACTGGTTCTATTGCAGTGTGGCACATAAGGAATGAGAAGCAAGTGATTTTGCAGACTTTTTAGATCTCATTAAAAGCACTGGGTTGTCTGTACTAAGTAATGGTAATAAAAAGAAAAGCATTGGTGGCTGTAGAACAAATGGACCATTGTACTCTTCTATCTGGTACAAAGTGTTTATGGGCTTAGATAATGTTGCAGTACTGTAGAACATTTCTCAGCAGGTTCTGAATAAAACCAATTAGGAGGGAACTGATTGGTCTACTGGTGTTGCATTGCTTGTTTGTTCATTGACACCAACTAATCTGTTCGTGTAATAAAAAAGAGATTGTCTTTTGCAGGTGAAGCAGCTCCAGATAAGCTGTTCTCTCTCTCTCCATTTCTACTAGCGGCCTATCTGTGGAAAGAGTCATGACCATTTATTATTTAGTGTAGACCTATAATCTGGGCTGCAAATATCTCAACTATCATTAGATGACAGGAAAAAGTTTTCTATACACTATCTTTTTGCTGCTCCCTTGGAGAGAAATGTCGGATATCAATCTCTTTGTCATGATGCCTTATCTTATTTTAGTATTATGCAACTGTGGAGAGATAAGTGGATTAGGAAATTGCAAACATTTTTGATAGTGCAAAACAGAATTTAAAAAACTGAGAAATCATACATAACAGATACAGCGACCTCTAAAGGTTTAATATTTCCCAAGAATATGTTGGTTCTGGCAAAAAAAATCCTGATAAGATTCTCTTTCCCCACACAAGATTTAGCTCATAATGTCATGGTTCCAATAGATGAAACCCAATAAAAGAACTTCAAGGCAAAATTCTTCCTTAAAGAACATTTTATTCGGGAAACAAAGTATCAGCACTACATAGTTGAACCCAAAAACTAAATTCCCTTCCTCCAGATTCAAAGTAACAAAGTACAATTCCCACTCTCAATAAACTGTCATAAATCACATTCCCCAATGAGTGAAAAGCATGGGCTTCCTTCCCAGCTCCTCAGCCCGGCCAAAACATTATCAGCTTGTCCTTGGGTTCCCACAGCAGTGTTATCATTATGGCTAGCTGAGATTTCATTCCAACCCCCCTCCCTGCTGCACCTGATTCCTAAAAACAAGAAAAAGCATGTTAAAGGAGAAGAGAAAATGACTGCATTTTCATCAGTTGTCAAAGCAGGAACATCCAATGTTAGCAGCATTGACACAT
>NW_015395719.1:0-9431 GCF_001527695.2 Protobothrops mucrosquamatus | reverse complement strand
GCCAACAGTGTTATTCCCAGTGATGATAGATGACTCTTAAAGCTGGATACTAAGAAACAGTGAGAGAAGGATGATTGATGTCTTAGAAGTTTACAGTAGCGTGTTTTGTAAGAAGTTCTGACCAGTTGGTCCTGGTGGTATGGAATGGAGAGACAGACAATAATTTGAGTCAGTCAATGGGCAGAACCTCACATAGTTTATATTTGTGGAGTGATCGCAACAAAGTTTGTTCAATTATCTGTACTGTATTCTATGAAAAGTTATAGCCAAATAACCAGAAAAAGGAAGCACAACTTGTTTAGGTTGATATCAGGCAGCTTTCCTTCATCTGATTGTAGCCAATGAGCATGAGTGTTTAGAGAGCCAATCAGGTGTCATCTTGTTTTGGCAATGAGCCAATCAGATCACAGTAGGATTCAGTTATTGTCATGTATTGAAGCTGAGAGGAGGACATTTGTCGGTGTGTTATGTGATCGCTATCAAGTTGGTTGGGTTTTTGGGGGGTTATTTCATTTAGAGAGCTTGTAAAATGTAATAAAATTAAAGTAATGTTGCAAAGAATTGACTGGTTGCCCAGAAAGTGATGTAAAACAGTATTATTAAGTAAACAAGGCTACAGTTATAAAGAAATTATTAGAAAAATTGGTGGAAACTTAACCAAAGGTGGCATTTCTACTGTACACTTTTCCCAAAACGTTTCCACAATTTTGGCCACTACTGTATATATGTATCTACACACACACACACACACACACACACACACAGCAAAAATACTGAAATTTCCTTTTTTATTATTTTCTTTTTCCTTCAGTTAGTCCAAATCAAAATGCTCGGCCTTGTAAAAAGCCATGCTCTTTAAGGACAACATGTTCCAACTGTACCAGTAGTGGCATGGAATGCATGTGGTGTAGCAGCACAAAACGATGTGTTGACTCAAATGCTTACATCATCTCCTTTCCATATGGCCAGTGTTTGGAGTGGCAAACTACCACTTGTTCTCGTAAGTATTTACGCTGACGTTAATGAAAATATTTAGGGTACTTAATGGAAATAAAAATGCTAAAAGGAATAGTGCAGTGTAGAGTGTTTCTGTTGAGATTTCTGCTAACTAGCAACCAAAAGTTAAAAAAAAAAGAAGCCAAAGCACATGTTCAGACTAATATCAGACTAAAATTAAACCAGTTATTTTTTTTCCTGTATGTTTAGATAATCATGCACAGCTCAATACTTTGTTTCTAGAATGTCTCAAAATCAATAGGATTTTAGTTTTCTTCTTGAAAGCTATGAAAGCTGGTAGAAGTAATAGACAGACTAATGTTATGACACAGTATAAAACTCCCAATGATAATGGTGAATAAAACAATTACCTTAAAAAGACAAGCATCTGAATATGGAATTGAGCTGGAAACTTGCATTCTATAGCAATTTGGTTTGCTACTTAAGTAATTTATTTATCTAATTTTTTTGAAAGAACATTATACTCACAGGTAGGGCTCGATTTGTGACCCAAAATTTCTGTTGCTAAGTGAGACATTTGTTAAGTGAATTTTGCCCCATATTATGACCTTTCTTACCATTTGTCAAGTGAATCACTGCAGTTGTTTAGTAACACAATTGCAAAATGAATCTGGCTTCCCTGTTGATTTGCTCATCAGGAAGTTGCAAAAGGTGACCACATGACCCTGGGACAATTGTCATAAATATGAGTCAGTTGTTAAGTGTGTAAATTTTGATCACATGATCACATAGTCATAAGTTAGGTTTTTTCAGTGCCATTGTAACTTTGAATGGTCACTAAATGAACTGTTGTAAGTTGAGGACTACCTGACTATCAAATATTTTTTGTTTATTTATTTAATAAAATTTATACAGCCACCCAATTTACTCTCGATAATGTTATAAAAATATTTTATTTATTTATTTATTTATTTTTGGACTTATATGCCGCCCTTCTCCCGAAGGACTCAGGGCGGCTCACAGCATTTTAAAACAGTATAAAACATTGTCCCCAATAAAAACCAATTAAAAACAAATATTAGTCGCTGTGTCTTATTAAAATCATTAAAATTGTCCCTATTTAAAATTCACCCTAGGCCAGACCCGCTTGCTGAAAAAGCCATGTCTTGAGGGCGCGGCGGAAAGCTAGGAGATCCGGAATCGTCCGGATCTCGGGGGGTAGTTCATTCCAGAGGGTGGGGGCACCCACAGAGAAGGCCCTCCCCCTGGGGGTCGCCAGCCGACATATCCAAATTATTAAGGAATACTATACTATTCTGCCCTCAGAAACTCTCATTTTGATTAAGAAAGTTCCTATTCCTTTTCTTATTTCAAATAATACATGAGTCACAATCATGTCTCACATTTGTTTTGTTCAGCTTGAAAGTAGGATTCAATACAACAATATCCCAATTTGGTTCACTGTTCATTTGTTTCATTCATCTCATCCATTTGTTTCTCTAATTTTGTCCTTTATTTTCAAGCAGGGCCAGATAGAATTGTGAAGTTTTATATCATCAGTATACATTATTTATTCTGACCTATTAGCAGCCTTATGCTTCTAAAGAAATCTGACATAATCCATAAATTTTGAAACTTTTTTAATGTTGATTGGGAAAACAACAACAAGGGATTAGACCTAACCCTTTAAAGATGTTAGTTTAATTTAGGGTACAAAAATGATAAAAAAAATTCTGTTTTCCATTTTGGTTGCCAGGCAACATTCAGCTCTGTCCTGGAGAATCCAGTGTTGCTAACTTTTATTATGCTGAACATGACCTAGAAATTATTAGCTTCTTGTTGTAGTCAAATATTCCTAAAAGGATTTGGACAAATTGGCAGAACTCCAGAAAATTGTTAACAAATTTGCTTCCATCCCTCTGTCCAGAATTTATATGGACAGGGTTTTTTTAACCATTTTTTTATTATTAGCCCATTTCCATTGTAGAAAAATTGAAACTGATAATGGAAATTGGCAAATGATGTGAAGCTTCTGGAATTACTAAATAGCTTGTATATTTGCTCTGGTCTAATCAGTCCTGAGCAGCTGATGCCACTAAGTGTAAATATTGTTTGTGCATGTTTTGAAAAGTACCTCTTTCCTGTTTGATTTAATGAATTAAACTTGGATGTTTTAGGTCTACTCTTATTTCCCTGTAGAAGAGTTTTGAATTCAGCTTTTGCAAATTTCAGGATTTAATATTTGTTTTCTTGATAGCAATCCTATCCAGGCTACCCTTTTTTTGTTGCATTTAAAGAAAAGACAGCTGAAGAACTCTGTTGAATTTAGTTGTCATTTTAGACACAGCTACAAAGATATATATTAAATAAATCTAATAGGGTTTATTACATCAATTCAATAACATACAGAAAGAATTGTATTTTAAATTGTATTTCTGCCTAGCCAGTAAAAAAACTAAAATTCCACATTCCAGCCTTGCCCATTTAATAAAGGTGATCCTCTAGAACGGAGAGCAGTAGACACTGGAGACATCTCCATTGCTGTAAATCTTTGAAATTTTTGTGATCTCACCTTGAGCACTGCACATGAGTTTGGCAGCTATTATGCAAAAAGTTGGTCAATTTTTCATGAGATCTTGCAGAGTTTTGCTTCATGCCCACAGAATTTGATGAAATTTTAATAGTTGCTTCAAATTCTTTTACCATTTTAATTAAGATTTAACTGTGGGAAACAGTTGAGGGCCTAGTATTTATTGGAGACTGAGTTGCCAGCTTCTGAGCTAGAGTTTGCTTCCATTCAATTTGAACAATCTGACAGCAAAAAGTTTATGCATGCGTCTTTTTAACCCTGCTGGCAGGAAATCTCAAGTCATGGTCATGATGTCATGCTTAATGACTGGGTGACTTGCTTAATGACTGTACCCATAACTAACATTTAAGTTGGGCTTGGTCACATATTTCACATTATGATTGTATATTTTTCAATGGAGTTGTTGGTTGCAGTTGTGGTTGCTAAGTGAGGACTACCTGTATTCAAAATACAGCTTTATATAGCTTAAGCAGGGCTTTTTTTCAGCCGGAACGCGGCGGAACCGCGTTCCGGCACCTTTTTCCGGGCCGGCCGCACCGGAAATAGCCCCTCCCAAATTTTACTTGCATTCCTGTTCTCTAAAGGGGCGGTCCTAGGGTTTGATGAGGGCGTGGCCAGGTTTGAGTTCCGCCACCTTTTCTCCGAGAAAAAAAGCCCTGAGCTTAAGTATTATAAAAGAAAAAAAAATTGATTACTACAAAATTATATTCTTTAGTTCTATTTTTGCCAAGAATAAATATTGGTTTATCAGTTATTTTTCAAATGCATTTAATTAATAGTAAGATGTTGCCATTCTACCCTATATTAGTTTGTGCTATAATTTGCGGCTGCTGTTCTGGAGGGTATTTTGTTTTCTTGATGTCACTAATGGCATTGCAAGAACAATTCTGGGTCAGCAACCATAATTTTAATTTAGAAATGTACTTGAATAAAATTTTAAGAGACATGGACTGTCTGCTCCATATTATGAAATTATTTGTGCAATGTCTCAAGACATCAGAGAGAGAGAACAAATTGAACAAACTAAGTAGAAACAAAAGCCTATGTAAATGTTACCATTTAGCTCTTTTCACTGAATGTGTAGCATTTTCTGCTACACAGTGACAAACCATTTTAAGAAATCCTACCAAGAAAATTGCAGGGATTTATACTTCTATAGCCATAGACACATACACTAGCTAGATATGATGGTGGTAATAAAATTAATTGTATCAATCTAATTTCTTAAAATTAAAAATTGAGACTTAAAAGTTCTAAATTGGCTTACTCAGACTCAGCTTTTACTGATTTTTTTTTTTATCTTGTATATTTACAGCTCAAAACTGTTCAGGGTTGAGGACTTGCAGTCAATGTCTGGAACATCCAGGATGTGGGTGGTGCAATGATCCCAGCAATACAGGAAAAGGCCATTGTGTAGAAGGCTCGGCAAGGGGGCCAGTGAAGTTCAGTGGGATGCATTCTACTGAAATAGTTATTGACAACAACCTTTGTGCTAAAGAAAAAAATTACGAATGGTCTTTTATCCAATGCCCAGGTATGGTGAATTTGTTATTGTTGTTAGCACTTTGATCAGTGAAATTATGGAAGATTAATTTCAAAAGTCGGATAAATTTTGGATTGAGATATGGGAAACATAGTTTGTTGGTTAGTTTATTAGTATATTTTTAAAGTTTTTCAAATATAGATCCTGATCCATAAAATGTTCCTCAGTTATTCTTGTTATCTACTTTTAAAAATGATGTCAAATTTCAAGTTTGTTAAATCATACTGAACATATATGCTATTATGTTACGAAAAGTGAGTCAAAAAGTTATCTTTTTTGATACTCCTCTTCAAGTGTTGTTTTGATTCAGACAGAAATAGTGTAAACATGTTGTTGTTTTTTAAGGTTTTTTTATGACTAAAGCTAGGACATAAATATTCTGTATGGAATTTTCTTTGAATACCAGGCTAGTAATACATATGCATAGAAATTTTAGCACTTTATATATTGATAAATTTATAGTAAGAACAAAACTTATATAAATCAGACCATCTTTGGAGGCTAAGCATTCTGGGAAAATTCAAAATGTTCCACCATGCTAATTTAGTCATTCTAGAGATTATCTGGCAGTTTTCCAAAATAAAGAGGAATAGAGTTTTGGTGTTCAGATATGTAACAGATACTACATTTAGCTGAACTCTTAAGAGAGTAAGCATTTGATTACAATTCAGTTTCGCTATAGCATCTGGGATAGTAAGTACAGTGAACATTTAATTCAATTATTTATTTATTTTTAAGGTAACATGTACTCTTTTTAAAAAAACATTTAGATTGCTATCAAAGCAACCACATATAATATAAATCAATTAAGACCACAATTTATTTTTTAAAAAAGCAAATGAAATTGTCATTTAAAACAGGCACGTATCCTATAGGCCTAAGACCACATATGGGTTTCGGTGTTACATGAAAAACCATCTACAAGAAAATAGTTCAGATCAGCCTCACTTAATACGTTTTATGGAACAGGTAGTGGAAAAAATGTGTCGGAAAAAGCAGGGAAAAGCCATTTCAGAAACAGAATGAAGTAGTGGTCTTGTCAGCCTTTCCATTTGGGTCTGCTTAACTGTTCCTTTAGTCCCAATTGTGGTCCTCAACTTAAATAAAAATAATAATGATAATTATTCATGCTTAAATTCCACCAATAAAAATACATATCGCTAATGTTTCCAAAGGCTGACAGAAATAAATGTGCTAAAGTAATAACTATTATAGCTTAGATTATGTACAACATGCAGCAGCATCTATTACTATGTCTTTTGTTAAACAATGATATTAAGTATTGACTATTAACACAAAAATAGGCAAAATGAAAAAAGGGCATTTATTGATAGCAGTAGAGTACTTCTTGCTGTTAAAAAACAATTCAAATTTGGCTACTGTTATGATTGTAATAGTGGATTATTTTTAATAACCTAACAACATTTTTTTAAACACACACACATACCTATACAAAGAATTAGTGTCAAAAGGATTGACAATCAGAAGGACAAAAGTGAACATATTTCAAACACTTTCAGGTCTTATGCAAGATCTTTATCTTCATCCAGATTGGTAGGTTTATATTAATGGTTACTAGCAATGCTATTTAAAATTATATGTTGTTGATTAATTAGTTTAATTTAACTTTGTTCAATTAATGCTGAATGTTAAAGACTCCACAGTTAGCTGTTCTCAAATTGTGACCATTAATTAAATTACACAGCAATCTTTAGTTAATCAGAATTATAGGAAGTAATTCAATAAAAATAATCAAATATAGAATCAAAACAGTTTAGTTGTTCTCCACGTTAAGGAAATGAATGTAACGTATAAAATCAATGAGACTAATCACATTAACCTCTTTTTATTATACTATCATTGAAATATAATTTGTTTTATAGGTGAAGCATAAAGTATAATGAAAATTTCTTATTGAATTTACCTATTTCAACTGTACATAGAAATTTAGTAAAACATAATCACTAAAAAACAAGCAATTAGTATTTAAAGAAATACTGATAAATATTAGGTAGAAGTTCTTTCTAATTGAAACTAGAACATCTATGTGACAAAAGCAAGAGAGAGATAATGTTATCACAGTTATATGTTCAATGGGATTATTATTTTGAATTTTCAAATATTTTAATCTGGCATGAACTTAATTGATGCCATAGAAATCAATCAATCATATAAAAACATCATGTAATAACTCATAGTTTGATTATCAGTGTAACTAGTGCTTAACATATTAGTTTAAATTAAATTCACTTAATTCATTGGGTTGAAAAATTAGTGGAAACTACCAGGAATTGATCATACCCTTATTTGCATAGATTTACATGCATAGTTGTACATTTTCAATGAATTGAGAAACATTTGAAATCAATAGTTACATTTTCAACTTAAAACAGAAAGCCAGTTATTGTTATCAAATCAAATCAATTGATGTTATCCTTATCAATTCAGTCATTTGGAACAGCTCTGTACATGTGTTTTTAGAAAACATTAATTTGGTTTTCTTAATTGATATGAATCATTCAACTGGATCAAAGCTAATTTACTTATTCTTTAGTACCATGCCTTAGGTTTTATTTCTTGTCATGCATCTATAAAAAAGATTTGTGGGTAATAAATTATATACTTATCTCTAAAATAGCTCACTGGATATAAGCAATATACAAAATTGCGGTACTTACTTAAGCTCATCAGTGCATCTGTGGCTAAATGTCAAAATATACTTGGGAATTCAATTTTGTATGAAGACTCAAAGTATTTTACCAGTGACACACATTATAAAGAATGTTTTCTTCTATCAGCATAATAATTGGCATTTATATAATAGCTCATGTTGTGTTGTCACATTAATGATTCAAAAACTGGTCCTGTCTACATATTCTTATTAGTTGCAGAGCACCTTTTCCTATAGTTCGCACAGTCCTAATACATCGTATTGCCTAATAACACATCTCCAAAAATCTATAGCTATCAGCAATATAGCCATAATCAAAAACTCAGGAAATTGGTAACTTGATGTCAAAATCAAAGAATAACTTGATGTCAAAATCAAAGTATTGATTTTTGAAACTTTTTTGAGTTTCCCTCACAGTATGAGGAATTAAAAGTGATCTCTTAAAATGTCAGAGAGATGAAAAGGCAGTTGACTGTGAAGTGAGATTGTTTGAAGGAAAGGCCTTGACTGGCAGATGCAAGCAATGTTTAGGTTTGTACATCAGCACAACCTTGGTATAACACTTATTTTGCTTTATGCTGGCCACAGAGTGTGAAAAAGAAACAGAAACATATTCATAGCTATCAAAAGAGAAGCAGCAGTAAGCAGAGATGCTATATTAGTACAGGGCATTGTGGATACCAAGGAATAATGATCCATGTAAGTTAACAACAGGGTAATTAGTAATAAGGGCACTCAAGAGAGGCTAAGAGGTGAAGGTTGACTTTCATGAATATTAAGTGCTAAATCAGTTCAGTTCAGAATGCTATGGTGGGATATAATGGTTTTTCCTAGGATAAGAAACATGATATTGCTTGTGCAGTTTTTGAACAAGTATAGCAGGACCAGGCAGCTGGCTAATGAGTACTTGTGAAAGAGATTTGCATATTTAATCTACTACAGATTTCACCAGGCACTGTACCACCATAGGCAAAGAAAGGAATCTGGGTTACTGGACACTGCTTCTGCTATAGGAAGAAATGGACTGTTTTTCCATGGGTTGTTTGACAATTGCCTCTTTCTATGGATCTCCTTCAGTCACTTCCTTAATATATTCTGCTAATTCCTGGGGATATTTGGAGTACAAAGGCCAGCCCTTGATCTGAAGGTGTTATATGGCCAACAGCTATGTTCTTTTATAGCAGAGCTGCCTCATTACATCTTCTCTCTGTAACTGGATTGCAATATATATTTTTCTCTGCATTGCCATCATTGTAGCAAAGGAACAGGATCCAAGGTTCCTCATAAACGAAATTAGATTGCACATAGGCAAGTAATATATCTAAGATATATTCTTTATATTCTTATATTCTTCTCCATCAACTACTCTAAATTTATATTTATTCAGTTTACTAAATTCATTTGTTGATTAAAAATGCTAATCACAGTGTTCTGTACTTTTTAAGAATGACTGTTCATTTTTTTGTCTTTTCCATATATATGTACACATTTATTTATTTTATTTTAATTGCAGCTTGCCAATGTAATGGACACAGCAACTGCATTAATGGCAATGTATGTGACCAGTGCAAAAATCTAACTACAGGAAAACAGTGTGAAACATGCATGCCCGGTTATTATGGAGATCCAACAAATGGAGGACAGTGCACAGGTAATATTGAGGAGTTTTT
>NW_015395718.1:5366-9431 GCF_001527695.2 Protobothrops mucrosquamatus | reverse complement strand
TTGCTGACAAACTCTGCTCACAGTCTGGAGTTCAGTCCTGATGAGGCTCAAGGTTGACTCAGACTTCCATCCATCCAAGGTCGGTAAAATGAGGACACAGATTGTTGGGCGCAATATGTAAACAATGCTTACATTTTAAACATCCAGAGAGTGCTGTAAAGTGCTATGGGACGGTATATAAGCCTAAATGCTATAGCTAGGGCATCAGGGAGGGAAGGCTGTCCTAAGTGAGGAACCTTTACCCACAAAAGATTACACAGCTCCAACCAGATGGCCAATCATGAAAGGGAACAACTTAATAATAATAATAATAATAAAGTTGGAAGGGACCTTGGAGGTCATCGAGTCCAACCCCCTGCTCAGGCAGGAAACCCTATACCATTTCGGACAAATGGCTGTCCAGTCTTTTCTTAAAAACATCCTGTGTTGGAGCATTCACCGCTTCTGGAGGCAGGTTGTTCCACTGGTTAATTGTTCTAACTGTCAGGAAGTTTCTCCTTAGTTCTAGGTTGCTTCTCTCCTTGATTAGTTTCCATCCATTGCTTCTTGTCCTGCCTTCATATGCTTTGGAGAATAGCTTGACTCCCTCTTCTTTGTGACAACCCCTGAGATATTGGAAGGCTGCTATCATGTCCCCCCTCGTCCTTCTCTTCATTAAACTAGACATACCCAATTCCAGCATGTTTTAGCCTCCAGTCCCCTGATCATTTTTGTTGCTCTTCTCTGTACTCTTTCTAGAGTCTCAACATCTTTTTTACATCATGGTGACCAAAACTGGATGCAGTATTCCAAGTGTGGCCTTCCCAAGGCCTTGTAAAGTGGTATTCTTCTAAACATTCTAAACATTCTGAACAGTCACAAGTTATTTGTCCACCTTTACAAGCACAGTCTTTCAAATTATTTCCTTAATATTTTCCTGATTTTCACTCCCCTGTGTCTTGCTTTCCAGTTTATTTATTTATTTAGGGGATGGCCTCTATAGGGGTCATACAATCATTGATATACTAATTTAGTTTAAATATATCTGTCTATATAAGATGTGTGGACAATACAGTCCTCAACGTACGACCATGTTTAAGCCCAAAATTTATGTTGCTAAGTGAGAAATGTGTTAAGTAAGTTTTGCCCCATTTTCTTACCACACTTGTTAAGTGAATCACTGCAGTTGTTAAATTAGTAGCACGGTTGTTAAGTGAATCTAGTTTCCCTCTTGACCTTGCTTGTCAGACGGTCACAAAAGCGGATCACATGATCCCAGGATCACACTGCAACCGTCATAAATATGATTCAGTTGTCAAGCATCCAAATTTTGATCACATGACCATGGGGATGCTGCAGTGGTCATAAGTGTGAAAAATGGTCATAAGTCACTTTTTTCAGTGCCATGGAAACGTTGAATGTTACTCAGCGAACTGTTGTTTAAGTCGACGGCAACCTGTACAATATAGGAGATAAAATATTAAATTTAGACAACACCATAATAAAACCACTATAATACAGTATACTGTAATTATCACAATATGGAGCCATAGAATTGGAATGGGATAGATGTTATAATTTATCATTTACTTTCAAGTGAATGGAGCACATAAGTATAGTTTCTTCTTGTTTACAGTGTTGCATATTTTTTCCCAACCATTTCTCTCCTACTTTCCACCTCTTCTATCTATTATTTATTACTTTATGCATCCCAGCCTTCAGCAGTTTCTAAGAAAACTTCCCAAAATGTCAGCATATAAAGAAGGTTAATTTGAAATGGGAGGCTTAAGGAAGCGATACTTGTTGGACAAGCAATCACACATCTATTTCATGTATGAGAGGAAAAAGAGAGAGGATGATTTAAGATTACAATCCAGAAAGGCAGCAGAGAATACAGTAAAAGAAAAGCAAGCTGAAGAAAAGCAATCAGCTAAACTTGGGGGGAGGGAAGGGGGGCAGGTAGACAGGCTGAGAAGTTATACAAATTTGTTTTCTTTTTTCTCCTTCCTTCCTTCCTTCCTTCCTTCCTTCCTTCCTTCCTTCCTTCCTTCCTTCCTTCTTTCTTTCTTTCTTTCTTTCTTTCTTTCTTTCTTTCTTTCTTTCTTTCTTTCTTTCTTTCTTTCTTTCTTTCTTTCTTTCTTTCTTTCTTTCTTTTCTAAAACAGCTTTAACAAATTTTGCCTCTAGAATGCCAGAAAAATAGCAACTGTAGCAAATCAGAAATGAAATATGGAAGCAGAAAGAAGCCAAATGTTTCAGCCAAGAACTAGCCATTCTTGCAAATGAAGATGGGCTGTATAGTAATAATATTTGTTAATTTTATCCTTTTCATAGCTGGACAGGAAAATAAACCCTGTAATTGTCTACTAGATACATAGTATGCCTTCACTACAGTTCCAACATAAATTATTGGTCCCCAGAGTCTTATTTAGGATGGGAAGCAAGTTGATGCAAATAAGAACTTTATCTCATTTAGAATAGAATAGAATAGAATAGAATAGAATAGAATAGAGTAGAACAGAGTAGAGTAGAGTAGAGTAGAGTAGAGTAGAGTAGAGTAGAGTAGAGTAGAGTAGAGTAGAGTAGTGTAGCATAGATTACTTTATTTGGCCAAATGTGATTAGAATTTAGTAGATGATATAAGATTTTAGTAGATGATATAAGATTTTTGGTTTGAATTAACAACATGTGGGAATTGAAGCTGTCTTCCCACTGAGCCCCATTTCTTCATCCTAGTTCAGTTAATAAACATTTTGAGTGTTTCTCTCTGTGAAAAAAAAATCATGCCCATGATAAATATACGGAGACTTGTCAGGTTCCAAAATCAAGAAAGACATGCTGAATTTCTTCAAAGCAGTTTCCTTTATTGTTCCTCACCTAAAGACAGAATCTTGCCAAACTAAAGCAAACTACTTGCATCATTAAAAATATGCTCTGAGAACCTCTAGGGAGGGATTGTCCTGACCCTCTTCCTCTAAACCTCTAAATTTTGCTGCCTCTTGTTCTTCTGGAATGTAGTTCTTTCCTCCCGAGAACCTGAACTACATTCCATCACAATACTAGTTCAACCCTAAGACTTCTCGGAAAGAAGAAAATGACACTCAGACCACAGTTCTCAAGATTTTCAGTCTGCTTTGGTAACTGTTGATAATTAGTTAGTAATGAAGATAACATAAAGCAGGGGTCTTCAAACTTGGCCCTTTTATGACTTGTGGACTTCAGCTCCCAGAATTCCCCAGCCAGGCATGCTGGCTGAGGAATTCTCGGAGTTGAAGTCCATAAGTCATAAAAGGGCCAAGTTTGACCACCCCTGGGATAGCATATGCCAGTGATGGTGAACCTTTTAGAGACCGAGTGCCCAAAAACCAGCCCCGCCCTGCCCCACCACCCTGCTCCGCCCCCCGTCCTGCCCGCTCCACCTCCGCCCAGCCCACCCGCAGGGCCATTCACTGCCTCCACGGCCTGCCGCAGATCGCCCAGGCAGCCCAGCAGCGCCATGGAAGCCATGCCCTCTGCCCGCACCTCGCAGCATCTACTGCCCATGATGGGGCGTGAGGGCGGAGTCTTGTCCCCGCTGCCCAGCTGCCATATCCTTGGCTGTACTGCTCCATGCAGGCTGTGCTTGGGGGCAACTCTCCTCCGGGGGGGGCTGCTGGTGAGGAGGGGACCGTGGGGGGAGGCAGGGCTGGGGCGACAGCACACATGCCCACAGAGAGGCTCTGAGTGCCACCTGTGGTACACGTGTCATAGGTGCGCCACCACTGGCATATGCTGATCTTTAATCACGATAATAACATTAGTCATTAGTCACATACCTGTAGCAATTTCCAAATTTACTCCCAAATACCACTGGGGGGGCAGCTTTAATTAAATGTTAGCATTACTGGCTAGTCCTAACATGAATTAAGCTTCTTAGCTTAACTGTCATGTCTATTGGATTTCAACAGCCAAATACATTGTTATTGCTGGTAAAGTATTATGATGGTCTTAAAAGGTCTGCAATTTTCTACATTTATTTTTCTATTTTCCACCCTGGACTTCTTGAGTAAACGGCATTAACCCAGGTCATGATGATAGATAACATCAC
>NW_015395718.1:0-1708 GCF_001527695.2 Protobothrops mucrosquamatus | reverse complement strand
AAGTCTCTGTGTCTTTTGGAGTTGGACTGAAATATTTAACGGGCAGCATTTATCCCAAATCATAGCTAGGCATTTGGGAAAAATGAGGTCAGTTGTGATTCACAGTCAAGAACATAAAAAGAAGAGCTGTAACTTATGTTGGTTCAAGGGAACTTACTTTAAACAATAACAAAGAGAGGCAGGCGATTAGCATTGCAAATATGGTGAACTTCTGTTAATGTTGAATCCAGGGTAAAACTCCTACTTCATAGCTTTGTTGCACACCTTTATTGGATATTTCCATCTTCAGAAGATTTACATAGGATGTGGAATGTGATTAAGTGATACAAAGTTCAATATTCTTCACCAACATGATTTCCATTCAGCTGTGTTGTAGGGTGACTTTGAATCCACGTGGGCCCTGAAGCAAACAACTAAGGTCTGCGCTCTTCCCACATAATCCTCATATTCACACAACCCTCAAAGAAATAGGAACTGTAATGAGGATCTTTTTCAAGACCCAGTTTGGTGTAATGGTTGAAGGCACTTGGCTAGAAATCAGGAGTCTTTGAGTTTTAGTCCTGCTTTAGGCATGAAGTCAACTGGATGATCTTGGCTAAGTCAGTTTCTCAGCCCTAGGAAGACAGCAAGGGCAAACTCTTCTTGAAAAAGTTTCTAAGAAAACAATGTAGACTTGTCTCCATAGCTACCAGGAATCAAGAAGAACTTCAAGATAACAAACAAAACAAATGAGAACCCTGGGAATTGCTTAATTGCTTCCACCCACACTGATCAATGCAGCATCTACAATACAGGACTAAACTATGGTGACTTTGGGAGATTGTGAATTCTATTCTAGGCATGAAAGATGGTTAGGTGGCTTTGAGCCAGTCATTCTCTCTTAGCTCAAAGAAGAAGGTAATGGCAAACCATTTCTGAAACTGATACCAAGACAACTGCAAGGACTTTTCAGGGGGATCAGATCAGATTCTGCATATGCAAAGAATGGATTCACATGCTGGATATAGATTAGCATGTTGTATGAATTCATTCCCTGAAGTTGATAAACTTTAATAATAATCTCTTTTGTGATCCCTGAGCTGATCCCAGAGTGTGAAGTGTTAAATTACATCTGACAGGAAATACACGTTGCAAGTTCCATCAACGGGGAATGGCCTCTGGAAATGTACAGCAATATAAAATATTCTTGGAAAAGAGATTACCTTGAAAAGAACTGCAGTGTGGAATTCGATCTAGACCCACTTCTGGTCCCTTTCATAAATCTCCTGTTGCAAATTATGAACTCAGACTCTGCTCCTTCTCTTCCCATCTCAAATGTGAACAAATTCTTAATATGGATGTGCCAAATTGCATCATTGCCACAAGATGGGCTAGGAAAGAGAGATTAATACAGTCCTGAACCGTATGACATGTCACTTAGTTGGTTTAAAGAAGGGGCAAAAGAGTCCTCCAAGAGATTGTCTTTTTATAACATGAATTTATAAGATATGACAGTAGCACATTCCAAAATTGAATTAATAAATCATTCACGGCTCTGGCTGGAATAGTTAATACATTTTTTTGTGCCCCAGTGGAGGGGAAAATGCCCCACTTGACATAGCTTTATGACACCTTATGCCTAAACAGAATTAATGATTAGGCATTCTAACCTTATTTACTGCAGCAATGTAGGCAGTCTCAGAGAAAGATAAGATAAAAAACAGAAAGG
>NW_015395717.1:5039-6902 GCF_001527695.2 Protobothrops mucrosquamatus | reverse complement strand
AAAGAAAGAAAGAAAGAAAGAAAGAAAGAAAGAAAGAAAGAAAGAAAGAAAGAAAGAAAGAAAGACCGGAGCAAAGAGAAACACTTCTTCAACGAAGCCAAGGGACTTCCGGTGGCCTTGCCTGCATCTTGTTGATTTTTATTCCTTTTTTTTCTCTCTCTCCCTCTTTCCTGATTTCTTAATACTCTTAACAGGCAGGTTGTTTAACCGTCTCAGTTCAAGCGTCTGGGCTCCTGTTACCTGCTAGTTTACGATTAATCTTGTGATGGTTTGTTTGTTTTCTCTTGTTTGGTTTGTTTCTTCTGGTGTCTGAGTCTATTAAGGCTCTCCGACCTCCGTTGATTAGTCCTTGATTCGGTGCGTTTTCCCAACCCCAAAATGTATTAGCCGAATAATAGTTCACAGTCAAACAAAAATCAGGAAGAATTATTATTGTAGTTAGTCGCACAATCAGCCTGAGATTTAGAGTGAATATGGCATTTTTTTATCCACCTGTGGCATCCATTATTAATACTTAAAACAGTGAGACCAGGGACTTTGCCTCATTTGGAAGACTGGGGGTGACGTGATAGCGGTCTTCCAACATTTGAGGGGCTGCCCACAAAGAAGAGGCAGTCAAGCTATTCTCCAAAGCCCCTGAAGGCCGGACAAGAAGCAACGGATGGAAACTAATCAAGGAGAGAAGCAACCTGGAACTAAGGAGAAACTTCCTGACAGTGAGAACAATTAACCAGTGGAACAACCTGCCTCCAGAAGCAGTGAATGCTCCAACACTGGACGTTTTTAAGAAGAGACTGGACAGCCATTTGTCTGAAATGGTATAGGGTTTCCTGCCTGAGCAGGGGGTTGGACTAGATGACCTCCAAGGTCCCTTCCAACTCTGTCATTCTGTTCCACGAACCTCATAGCTCAATTTTAACAACACGTTAAGTAAACGGTGTGTGCGCTTCCTTCTCGGATAAATATTAGTGGCATCCCCTTACCAAAGAGATTGTGGGGAACCCAATCAAACAACCTCTTCAGGGATGATGCTAACAGGACCGCCTTCTCCATCCTTGAGCCTACCTCAAAGGGCTGTTGTGAGGGGCATTCTTCTTCTTGTAACAGTCTTTCTGGGAGAAAAAGGCTCGACCATTTATCCTTGGGAATGCACCTCATTAAATGCAGAGAGGCCTTCTTCCAGACAAGTCGGAAGGTTTTGGGGTATGGGGCCTGCCCCCCCCCCCAAAATACGTGGAGGAATATTCTTTATTGTGTTTGTTAGGCAGGGAAAATTAACCCCGAGGCTCATACAGCAAATCCCAGGAGGTGAATAGCCCCCTCCCAGCCCCACTCACTCTGCAGAGCGAGGGGGGCACGTAGCGAAGGGGGGTGTTCCTTTCCAGGCTCCGTGTTGGATTTCCAGGCCTGCCTGGCTCTCCTGGAAATTTTGGGCTGCAGCCTCTAAGGCAGGGGTCTTCAAACTTGGCCCTTTTAGGACTTGTGGACTTCAACTCCCAGAATTCCTCAGCCCTGCTCAAGCAGGAGAGCCGTGCTATACCATCTCAGACAGGTGACTGTCTAGTCTCTTCTTAAAAACCTCCAGTGATGGAGTGCCTACAACTTCTGGTGGCAAGCTGTCCCATTGGTTAATCATTCTCACTGTTAGGAAATTTCTCCTTAACTCCAGGTTGCTTCTCTCTTTGGTCAGTTTCCAACCGTTGTTTCTCGTCCTTCCCTCTGGTGCTTTGGAGAATAACGTGACCCCCCTCCTCTTCTTTGGGGCAGCCCCTCAAATACTGGAAGACTGCTATCATGTCTCCCCTATTTCTTCTTTTCTTTAGACTAGCCAGACCCAAGTCCCGCAGCCGTCCTTCGTATGTT
>NW_015395717.1:0-1387 GCF_001527695.2 Protobothrops mucrosquamatus | reverse complement strand
ATAGATAGATAGATAGATGATAGATAGAGATAGATAGATAGATAGATAGATAGATAGATTGATAGATCGATAGATCGATAGATAGATAGATAGATAGATAGATAGATAGATAGATAGATATATTGATAGATCGATAGATAGATAGATAGATAGATAGATAGATAGATAGATTGATAGATAGATAGATAGATAGATGATAGATAGATAGATAGATAGATAGATAGATAGATGCATGATAGATAGATAGATAGATAGATAGATAGATAGATAGATAGATAGATAGATAGATATAGATGGATGGATGGAGGGAGGGAGGGAGGGAGGGAGGGACGGACAGACAGACAGACAGACAGATAGATAGATAGATGCATGATAGATAGAGATAGATAGATAGAGATAGATAGAGAGAGAGAGAGATGATAGATGCATGATAGATAGATGATAGATGCATGATAGATAGATGATAGATGCATGATAGATAGATAGATGATAGATAGATAGATGATAGATAGATGCATGATAGATAGATAGATAGATAGATAGATGATAGATAGATAGATAGATAGATAGATAGATAGATAGATAGATAGATAGATAGATAGATAGATAGATAACCTTTATTGTCATTTTTCTGTGGGCACATTGGCCCACATTAAAAATGAAATTTTGTTGCTTGCTCTCAAAAGCATACACATACATAACACATACCTAAACATACTATATACAATATATAGACCTACACCCTTACATATAAGCAACATATAAATATTAATCACCGTCCATCTTGAATATATAACGGAAGGAGGAAGCTTTAGAGTTCACAAGGTTAACACTGTTCTGCTTCGGATACCACAGAGCCCCCTCCTCTCCCCCAGAAGGGAACAAGGAAAACAGGTCGTGAAGAGGGTATGTAGCGACCCAGACAATCTTGCGGACCCTGCTCAAGCAATGCTTCCGTGTCGCGTCCTGGATGGGAGAGAGGGAACTGCCAATAATCTTTTCTACTGTCCTCACCACTGATTAATTGTCCTGACTGTCAGGAAGTTTCTCCTTAGTTCCAGGTTGCTTCTCTCTTTGATCATATGTGGAAACTCAGATTCAAATGGTTGGTTGTCATAGTCTCATTTTAGTTTAAATTGAATTTGCAAAGCACAGGGAAGATGTTGTGTGCAGCGTGGTGTTACAGTGGTTAGAGTGCAGTACTGCAGGCTACTTCTGCTGACTGCCAGCTGCCGGCAGTTCGACAGTTCGAATCTCAACCGGCTCAAAGGTTGACTCAGCCTTCCGTCCTTCCGAGGTCGGTAAAATGAGGACCCAGATTGTTGGGGGCAAATATGCTGACTCTGTAAATCACTTAGAGAGGGCTGTAAAGCATCATGAGGTGGCA
>NW_015395716.1:5993-9434 GCF_001527695.2 Protobothrops mucrosquamatus | reverse complement strand
TTTGGGGTGGGGAACTGGACGGGTAGGTGGGGTATTTTCTAAATGGTTTCCTTTCTATATAAGCTGGTCCTATTAAATGTAAAAAAGATGTTGAGACTCTAGAACAGGGATGGTGAACCTTTTAGAGACCGAGTGCCCAAACTGCAACCCAAAACCCACTTATGCATCGTCGGGTGCCGGGTGGGTATGGCCCATTGGGAGGATGTGGCCCATTGGCTGGGCGTGGCTGCAGTGGTAACAGCAGACTGGGTGGGACTAAAAAGTTCACTCAATCAATTCCAACTTTGCAAGACCTTTTTTTTCCAGAGAAGTTGAAATTGACTGATTGATTGAACCTTTTTTTTTTTTTTGTACACAGCGGAGGAGGCCTAAAGCGAAAAGGTTTCATAAAACCCAGCTGAAGGCCCAGGACTGGGGCGACGACGCGCGTGCCCACAGAGAGGGCTCTGAGTGCCACCTCTGGCACCCGTGCCATAGGTTCGCCACCACTGCTCTAGAAAGAGTACAGAGAAGAGCAACAAAGATGATTAGGGGGCTGGAGGCTAAAACCAGGGCTTTTTTTGTCATAGAACGCCCAGAACGGAGTTCCGGCACCTTTTTTGGATGGAACCTTGTAGGGTAGGCAAGGCGGGTTGTATGACATGTGTGAGTTCCAGCACTTTTTTTTTTTTTTTTTACAAAAAAAGCACTGCCTAAAACATATAAGGAACGGTTGCTAGAATTGGGTATGTCTGGTTTAATGAAGAGAAGGATGAAGGGGGACATGATAGCAGTGTTCCAATATCTCGGGGGCTGCCCCAAAGAAGAGGCAGTCAAGCTATTTTCCAAAGTGCCTGAAACAGGACAAGAAGCAACGGGTGGAAACTAGCCAAGGAGAGAAGCAACCTGGAACTAAGGAGAAACTTCCTGACAGTTAGAACAATTAACCAGTGGAACAACCTGCCTCCAGAAGCTGTGAATGCTCCAACACTGGAAGTTTTTAAGAAGAGACTGGACAGCCATTTGTCCGAAATGGTATAGAGCAGGGGTAGGCAACCTTGGCTCTTTTATGACTCGTAGATTTCAACTCCCAGAATTCCTGAGCCAGCATGGCTCAGCTTGGAAACCTCTCTCTTTCCCCTCAGCATGGCTGGCTCAGGACTTCTGGGAGTTGAAGTCCATGAGTCATAAAAGAGCCAAGGTGGCCTACCCCTGGTATAGGGTTTCTTGCCTGAGCAAGGGGTTGGATTAGATGACCCCAAAGTCCCTTCCAACTTGATGATGATGATGATGATGATGATGATGATGATGATGATGATGATGATGATGTAGTCCTCGACTTACAGTAATTTATTTAGTGACCATTCAAAGTTACAACGGCACTGAAAAAAGTGACTTATGACTGTTTTTTTACACTTATAACCATTGCAGCATCCCCAGGGTCATGTGATCAAAATCCAGACCTTTGCCAACTGACTCATATTTAGGACGGTTGCCGGGTCACGTGATCCCTTCTTGGGACCTTCTGACAAGCAAAATTAATGGGGGAAGCCAGTACACTGAACAACTGTTGTTACTCGTTTAACAACTGCAACGATTCACTTAACAACTGCGGCGAGAAAAGTCGTAAAAATTGGGACAAAATTCTTAACCGATTCTTAACAAAGAACAAAGGCGTAACAAAGTCTCAACAAATGTCTCGTTTAGCCACAGAAATGTTAGGCTCAATTGTGGTCGTAAGTCAAGGACTTCATGCAAATGTTCGTTTCAGAATGGAGGAAGAACACTATTGTATTTCCAGTATTTTTACTGGAGGAAAAAAAAAAATAGGGCAAAAATCAGATGTTGTATAAAAACTCACAGGAAAGGCCCATTAAAAAGTGTGCTGTGATTAGACTGTGCTCCAGAGACACGTATAGCAGATCCAATATATATTGCAGTAATATACGTAACTATGCACGTTTGTTTAGTTTATAGGGAAATATCCAAATGAAAGCAACAAATATGGATTTTCTTTTAAATGAGAGAGGAGAGAGAGTTAAGTAACATACTGACATTAACTGGATTTTCAATGATTGCTGCATATTTGAATAAGCTATAATTCATTCCCACAATCTTTCGAAGCAAGAACTCAGATGGTATACAAATTGTGTCAATGTGAGGCCTGCATATGCAAATCTAATCATGGCAAACAAGATGCAGCAAATGTCATCATTTCTGCTTGTGTGGGGGAAGAGCTTCTTCTAGAGTTGCTTGGAAGACTTAAAAACTCCAATATTAATAATCTGTGGGGGGAAAAAACTGAAAGTTGTTTATTCCACACCCTTCTTCAGCTGCAAGTGATCCTATGTTTCTCACACCCTCTTATATCCCGTCTGGGACCTTCTCTGATAAACAGAGCTATGACTCACCATAAAATTTACTTACATTTTCTGAAATGTTTGGCTGTTTGGCTGCCTCTTCTCATTCAGAACCTCAACCTCTGCATTTCTAAGGAGATGCGATAAGATATATAGAATATAAAACTGCAATAAGATGAACCATGTCCAGCTGCAAAGTTCAATTTGGCTTCTTGTAACACAAACACACATGCACGCACACACATGCACAATTAAGATGATCGTGTCTGGGTTGCAAACCTCCAATGTCCACTAGAAGGTAGCAAAGAGATACAGAAGTATTTAGATTGTTCCTGCCATCTAGGGATGATTGAGAGTATTGCAGCCCAGATATGAGAACTCCATATACAGTAAGCTTCATTTAGGGCCTTCTTCCCCCCTTCCTTGGGCCCTGCCCATTGTGGAAATACTGTCAGCCTTTTGAGGTACTCCAGACCAAAAAAAAAAATCAAAGCCCGAGTATTAACACTGCCTTTATTGTAGGGTTATAGTAACAGAATCTTGTAAACCTGAAAGCATTTTTCCCTTCCCTTCTGAGATGCCCTCCTTGGTCCACTCCTTCCGTGGGCTGAGGTCTTTTGTCTGACTGTTATCTAGGCTGTGGCTCTTCCCTTGGTCTCCCAAGGTTATTTTCACAGCCCATTAAATATAAACTTTAATCTTCAAAAAAGAGGAGAGAGGAGAGAGAAGGGGGGGAGAGGAGAGGCGAGGAGAGAAGAGAAGAGAAGAGAAGAGAAGAGAGGAGAGGAGAGGAGAGAAGAGAAGAGAAGAGAAGAGAAGAGAAGGGAAGAGAAGAGAGGAGAGGAGAGGAAAGGAGAGGAGAGGAAAGGAGAGAAGAGAAGAGAAGAGAAGAGGGGAGGGGAGAGGAGAGGAGAGAAGAGAAAAGAAGAGAAGCGAAGAGAAGAGAGGAGAGGAGAGGAGAGAAGAGAAGAGAAGAGAAGAGAGGAGAGGAGAGAAGAGAAGAGAAGAGAAGAGAAGAGAGGAGAGGAGAGGAGAGAAGAGAAGAGAAGAGAAGAGAAGAGAAGAGAAGAGAAGAGAAGAGAAGAGGGGAGAGGAGAGGGAG
>NW_015395716.1:0-3719 GCF_001527695.2 Protobothrops mucrosquamatus | reverse complement strand
TCGGAGAAAAGGTGGCGGAACTCAAACCTGGCCACGCCCTCATCAAACCCTAGGACCGCCCCTTTAGAGAACAGGAATGCAAGTAAAATTTGGGAGGGGCTATTTCTGGTGTGGGAGGGGCTATTTCCGGTGCGGCCGGCCCGGAAAAAGGTGCCGGAACGCGGTTCCGCCGCGTTCCGGCTGAAAAAAAGCCCTGCTTAGAACTACAGATAGTCCTTAACTTAGGACCAAAATTGAGCCCAAAATTTCTGTTGTTAAGTGAGACATTTGTTAATTGAGTTTTGCCCCATTTTACAACTTTTCTTGCCACAATGTCACCATGGCGTAGCAACCATGATCCATTGGCGTCTGTGCAAAAATTATTATTTCTGAGTTTTTCAAATACAGAATGATTAAAAAAAACACTGAGTTGTTTAAAAAGATATTTAAAAACATGCTGTTATCTCGTTCAAACAGATTAAATCTTATCGTGCAACTCATTAGTGTAACAATAACTGAAAATAGTATTTCTCTTTAGTTGTGGCAACACTGAAAGTTAATAAAATTGAGGGGAAAGCTGGAAAAAAAATTATAAAAATAGAGATTTAAATTATGGGAAAAAATCTTCCCTATAGTTCTGCCAATTTAGGCAAAAACAACAAATAGTCTAAACAAATTTTTAACAAGAACTAAACATTCGTTTAGTTTGAACTTGCAAAAAAAAAGAATGCATTTTTCCAGACACATATTATATCTTAAGATGTTACTAGGATAATTCCAAGATTCCTGGCTGGAATTCAAATTTCACAGAACACCAAGCAAAAATGTGATTCTTTCTGTTTGTTCTTTGTAGTATGTTATTCCTTGGTGAATAAAAACAAATAATAATTTTTGCGGTGTAATTGCATTTACCAGGTTCAGACCGAGAGCATCAGGCAAAAAGTTCAATCTACTTTCTGTTCATTCTAGCTTGTTTGTTTTAAATCAGCTCTTTTAAATCCGAGATGGGGCAACTTCCCTCCGCGTTTTTCCCTTTGACAAATTGCCTGCCAATTTCATTTTCAGTTTCACAAGAAGATTTTATCAAGAAGCCTAACATTAATTCCTTCTAGTCAATTTCACAGGGCAGGTAGAAAACTGCCTGGCTGAATTTTCCTTACTTAGCTAAATGTCATGCACATCCACTTTTGCTGATAGGGCCACCACTTTTAAATACACTGCAGAATTTTCACCGAAGAAAGAAAGGAAGTGTCATTAAAACCACAGATTGGATCGGTGTTTCTCAGCTGGCAACTTTCAAATGTGTAGACTTCAACTCCCAGAATTCCACAGCCAATTTCCTTTTCCCTTTCTTTCTTTCTTTCTTTCTTTCTTTCTTTCTTTCTTTCTTTCTTTCTTTCTTTCTTTCTTTCTTTTTCTTTTTTTGATCTTTCTCTTGCTCTCTTGCTTATCTTCATTTTTCATGTGTTCCTTTCTCAAAAATGTTTGATAAAAATATTGTTTAATAATAATAATAATAATAACAACAACCCTATCTCTAGTTTTCAATCACGGGGAGTAAACCATCATGACGCAAAAAAGATGTTGAGGCTCTAGAAAGAGTGCAGAGAAGAGCAACAAAGAGGATTAGGGGTCCAAAGGCTAAATCGTATGTTTAGCCTAATGAAGAGAAGGCTTGTGTGTGTGCGTGTGTGTGTGTGTGTGTGTGTGTGTGTGTGTGAGAGAGAGAGAGAGAGAGAGAGAGAGAGAGAGAGAGAGAGAGAGAGAGAGAGATGATAGCTGTCTTCTAATACTTGAAGGGCTGCCACAGGGAAAGGATCAAGAGCACCTTAATGTAGGATAAGAAATATTGGGTGGAAGCTCATCAGAGGGAGATCCCATCTGGAAATAAGGAGGAATTTCCTGACGGAACAATTAATCAAGAGAACAGCTTGCCTCCCGGAGTTGTGGTGCTCCATTGTTGAAGGTTTTCAAGAAAATATTGGACAGCCATTTGTCTAGAATGGTATAAGACTCCTGCCTTGGGTAGGGGGTTAGACTAGAACATCTTTAAGGTCCCTTCCAGCCCTGTATGATTCCATGATTCTGATTCTATGAACATTATACTTTATTCTGTGTTGATCACACCCTACCAAGATCCTGAACCTTCATTTTGGCCCCCACGGTTTAAAAAAGAACTCAGAAAAATTGCAAGAGATCCAGAGAAAGACCAGAGAGGTGATCAAGAGCTTAAAATGGAATCTTAGAATAATAGAGCTGGAAGGGACCATGGAGGTCTTCTAGTCCAACCCCCTGCTCAAGCAGGAAGCCCTGTGTCATTTCAGACAAATGGTTGTCCCGTCTCTTTTTAAAAGCCTTCAGTGATAGAGCACCCACAACCTCAGAAGGCAATCCGTTCCATTGGTTGATTGCTCTCACCGTTAGGAAATTTCTCCTTAATTTTAGGTTGCTTCTCTCCTTGGTTAGTTTCCAACCATTGTTTCTTGTCTTGCCTTGGAAAATAGTTTAGCCCCCTCATCTTTCTGGGAGCCCCACAAATATTGGAACACTGCTGTCAGGTCCCCCCTAGTCCTTCTTTTCATTAGACTAGACATTTTGCATGGAAAGATTGAGGGAAGTGGAGATGTTTAGCTTTGAAAAAATGTGGTGAAGAGGATGTGCATTTGCTGCTTTCCCAGCAGATGACACTGGCTGAGGGTGTTTTCATTGGGATTTCCATATTAAGCAAGTGATTGGACTCTGGTTTCTACATATTTTCCTGTATCCCTCATTGGGAAAATTTGGCCTTTTTTTTTTCTGGTGCATATTGCCTGGCCACCTAAGGCCTCCGGGTGGAGCCCAGAGAGTGGTTCCTAACGTGCCTTCGGCACCTAACTCAAGGGCCGTCACCATAGCCCAGAGAGAAATATATTTTTTTGGTCGGGTGGTCAGGGGAACAGTCTTGTTGCTTGTTCCAATCCCACTCCCGCCAGCTACTTGCCTGCCAGAGCGTCACCTCAGCTATCTGAGACTGCTCCACTGGGATGGAGGGCTCATCGTTGCCTCAATCCACTCCATCCTCCAGTTACGGCTGCCATAAATCCTCTGAACAGGAGGCAGCAGGCAAGTCCAAGTCCAAAATTAAGCACACGCTCAAGAAGCCTTCCAAGCTGGCGGAGAAGCAAGTCAGCCGTAGGCACCAGGCTCTGGAGAAGGAGTTCTCCAGGGCACACAGGCAGGCCGGGCTAGATACGATGCAATTGGAGGCCCTGGAACCTGATCTTCCATTAGGTCCCTCAACCTCAATTCAAGGTGTCTGGTCTATTCCAGGGACACCGGTCAACATGGGTTCACCTCCCACAATTACTCATCACGCTACGATGGCTCAGGGTGCAGTCCCAGAAGCCACGTTTACTCCTACAGCAGCAGGACTCAGGGGTCCGGACTTGGGAGATATTTTCTCCGACGGACGCCTGGAGGCTTTACTAACAAAGGTAGTAGATAGAGCTTTAGCTCAGCATTCCATGCAGTATCCTGATCCAGTTCTATGATTCTCTATGCGTGTTTCTGCAGACTAACAACATTGTTGTCTTGTCTTGATTAAGCCTCAGTTTATTTGCCCACTTTTCCAGTGTTCACTGGAAACAGACTTTTATGGATTCTGCTCCATGTAAAAAGGGCTTTGAGTGTGCCTGTTTCTCATGCAGCGCAAACAATATTAGCTCTGCAAGTATAATCTCTTTGTTTTTTTAGGAATCAAC
>NW_015395715.1:4804-14241 GCF_001527695.2 Protobothrops mucrosquamatus | reverse complement strand
TCACTAGTGAAAGGAATAAAGTCTTATTCAGAATTTTCTAATGAAGGTTGATAGAAGAAGCCACCTGAAAGTCATAAAGTCAGACAAGTAAACTATACACAAATAAGAAAAACAGAAGTTGCTAGCTAACCTAAACCGCAAGCAGAGGAAGTACAAAAATAACTATAGGAGCCGAGCTTTGTTAACAGAAAATTAGATGATGATAGATAGGATGTAATAATAATAATAACAGTAAAGTTGGAAGGGACTGCTATCATGTCCCCCCTTGTCCTTCTCTTCATTAAACTAGACATACCCAATTCCAGCAACCGTTCCTTATATGCTTTAGCCTCCAGTCTCCTAATCATTTTTGTTGCTCTTCTCTGCCCTCTTTCTAGAGTCTCAACATCTTTTTTACATCGTGGTGACCAAAACTGGATGCAGTATTCCAAGTGTGGCCTTACCAAGGCCTTGTAAAGTGGTATTAATACTTCACGTGATCTTGATTCTATCCCTCTGTTAATGCAGCCTAGCACTGTGTTGGCTTTTTGGGCAGCTACAGCACACGGCTGGCTCATATTTAAGTGATTGTCCACTAGGACTCTGAGATCCCTCTCACAGTTACTACTATTGAGCAAGGTACCCCCTATACTATACCTGTGCATTTGGTTTTTCTTGCCTAAATGTAGAACCTTACTTTTTCACCATTGAATTTCATTTTGTTAGATAGCGCCCAGTGTTTCAAGTCTGTCCAGATTCTCCTGTATCCTAAGCCTGTCTTCTGGAGTGTTGGCTATTCCTGCCAGCTTGGTGTCATCTGTAAAATTGATGTGCACAATGGGACAGTGGAACATGGGAGGGACAGTGGTTTTAGGTGGTCCGGATAGTTTATTGGATGATTAGGGAAGGGGCGTTGAGTGTGATAGGGGAGGGGGGAATCTGCGTCAGGGGATAGGATATAAAAATTGTCAAACAGCTCTTTAAGGTGTGGCTGAACTCCTGCGTGTGCGTGCAAACACTTCTTTCTGAATAAAACTTTGTTGCTGGAATTCCAAGTGAGTTGGTTTGTTTTACGATCTTGAGCCACGTTCCAAACAACTTGGGTTTTATAAAGCAGTACTAATACTTTGTGCCATCTTGATTCGATGCCTCTGTTTATACAACCCAGGATTGTGTTAGGTTTTGTTTTTTTGGCTGCTGCTGCTGCACAACGCTGGCTCATAGTCAAGTGATCCGTCCACTACTAGGACTCACAGTTACTGTTTTTAAGCCAGGTCTCACCCAATCTGTATTTGTTCCTTTGGTTTCTCCTGCCTAAGCGTAAGACTTTGCCTTTCTCCACATTAAAACTCGTTTTGTTAGATAGGGCGCCTTGTTCCAGTTTGTCAAGATCTTTGGGGATCCTGAAGGAATGCATCACTCTTATCTAGGAGATAGCTTGTGCTTGGAGCCAGGGAAGAAATGAAAGCAAGAGAGAGAGACCTTGAGGAGCGCCCCAACGGAGCCAGTTACCAAAACTAAGGTCACCAACTTTTTTACAATGAGAAGGAGGACACGGATAAATTGAAAAAAAAAAGTGAGTCTAATGCGTGCTGTGTGTGTCGTGTTTTGGTAAGAAGTAAACAAAGCCTCTTGCGCATGGTGCACTCTCTCAAAACAATTCTCCTGTACGGAGCGCATGCGTCTCATAATCGCGTCTCGCCGCACTGTACCGAGCCTTGACGAATCGTCATGTCAAATACAAATACGTCACATCACATGCAACGGATCGGATCGGCATCGATCGAATATGGAGATTTATAGATTAGTCTTCAAATATCGAAAAGGAGGACATGTAGGACAAGGCTTTTCAACCAGTGGTACGGGTACCACCTGTGGTACATTGGCACCTGGCAGGTGGTGACGTGACCATCCTAGAAAAGTGGTAGTGGGGGAGGGGAATGAGCTGAACCGGTGGCAGCACCACACAAGCCTGAGCGAGAGATGGCTGGAGCTGCAGGGCTGTCAGGGCTCAGCGGAAGCGCCAGGATCAGTGCCGCTTTCCAGCTGATCAGCGCTTCTTCGGGGCTGTCAGGGCTCAGTGGAAGCACCAGGATCAGCACCAGGCTCCAGTTGGAGCTCTGCGCTGATCCTGGTGGTTCTGCTGAGACCCAAAGAAGCGCCGATCAGCTGGAAAGCAGCGCTGATCCTGGCGCTTCCGCTGAGCCCAGAAGAAGTGCCAGGATCAGCTGGAATGTTGCAGCCTCTCCAGGGTCTTGTGATTTACATTCAGATGCTTGGCAACCGATTCATATTTATGACGGTCACAGTGTCCCTGGGTCATGTGAAGTGACCAAAACCTGCTGCAACCACCCAGCAGACGAGGGGAATAAAGACCAAACACCCCCCACCCCACCCCCGCTGCCAATCCTCAACAGAAATGCTCACAACAATGAAAACCTCGGACAGGAGGAAGAGCGTCGCCGGGCGGGCAGGCAGGTGTCTTGCTCAGCTGTGGCTTGGGGGGCACTTTTTTCAGTGCCATTGTAACTTCAAACAGTTACTAAGCGAAATGTTGTAAGTCGAGGACTACCTGTAGTTTATCACTTTTTCCTTTTTTTTTTTTTGGTCATCAAGTTTTTGACACCTTGCTAGTCGACTGGTGGTACTCGGATGTTGCCATATCCTAAAAGTGGCACAATGGGTGGAAAGGTTGAAAAGCCCTGATCTAGAATGTGCATTTTGGTAATATAATTAAGGAGAGAAGCAACCTAGAACTAAGGAGAAATTTCCCAACAGTGAGAATAATTAAACCAGTAGAACAACTTGCCTTCAGAAGTTGTGGGTGCTCCATCACTGGAGGTTTTTCAAGAAGAGACTGGACAGCCACCTGTCTGAAATGGTATATAGGGTCTCCTGCTCGAGCAGGGGGTTGGACTAGATGACCTCCAGGGTCCCTTCCAACTGTGTTATTTTATTTTCTAAGTTCTATGTTTCAATGGGGCAGCTTCTCGCGAACGGTCTCTGGCTGATCTTAGCAAATGGCATTTGCTTTCAAATTCTTTCCTGAGATCGACAGCCAGCAAGGACAAAGAAGGCCTTGCAATATTTTAAGTCAGCCCCACCTCTGCCTAGGAACTAGGTCATCTTGCCTTCTCTTAGCTTCCACCTACACGCAGAGTTTCATCACGAAAAGAAACCCTCCTTGGGCCCATCTCAAAAATCTTCTGGAGAATTCACGGGCACGCCCCTGGCGTTTTCTTGGCGGCAGCATCAAAAGGGGATTCGTCCTTGCCGTTTCTGGGACTTGGCCAGTCCATCCCAAAGTCCTGGAATTTTCCTGTGGGTTCCAGCTCTGAATCTGTTTTAGCATTTGGGGATCACCCACGTCTGTTTTGGAGGCAGTCTGATGAAACTTGACTTGGGGGGATGGAGACATGATAGCAGAGTTCCAGTATTTGAGGGGCTGCCACAAAGAAGAGGGGGTCAAATTATTCTCCAAAAGAACTAGAAGACAAGACAAGAAACAATGGATGGAAACTAATCAAAGAGAGAAGCAACCTGGAACTAAGGAGAAACTTCCTGACAGTGGGGACAATTAACCAGAGGAATAGATGTTGTGGGGGCTCCATCACTGGAGGTTTTTAAGAAGAGACTGGACAGTCACTTATCTGATATAGTATAGGTTCTTCTACTTAAGCAGGCGGCTGGACTAGAAGACCTCCAAGGTCCCTTCCACCTTTATTCTATTCTGAAGGCATTGGGCTGGAAACTGAAACTGAACATAGAATAATACGGTTGGAAGGGACATTGGGGTTTTTTTCTGAGGTCGGTAAAATGAGGACCCAGATTGTTGGGGACAATAGGCTGACTCTGTCAACCACTTAAAGAGGGCTGTAAAAGCACTGTGAAGCGCTAAAGAATAGAATAGAGCTGGAAGGGACCCTGGAGGTCTTCTAGACCTGCCCCCTGCTCAAGCAGGAGAACGAACACCATTTCAGGCAGGTGATTGTCTAGTCTTTTCTTAAAAATCTCCAGTGATGGAGCAGCCACGATTTCTGGATGATTGTCCTCACTGTTAGGAAATTTCTCCTTAATTCCAGGTTGCTTCTCTCCTTGATTAGTTTCCAACCATTGTTTCTCATCCTGCCCTCTGGTACTCTGGTGAACAACCTGCCCCCCTCTGCCTTGTGGCAGCCCCTCAGATACTGGAACCCTGCTATCATGTCTCCCCTATTTCTTCTTTTCTTTAGACTACTAGCCAAACCCAAGTCTTGCAGCCGTTCTTCGTATGTTTTGGTCTCCAGGCCTTTGATCATCTTAGTTGCTCTTCTCTGAATTTTTTCCAAACTCTCCACATCTTTTTTGTGATATGGTGACTAAAATTGGCTGCAGTATTCCAGGTGTGGCCTCACTAGGGTTTTATAAAGCGGTAATTATTATTATTATTAATAATAATAATAATAATAATAATTAATAATAATAATAATTAATAATAATAATTAATAATAATAATAATAATAATAATAATAATAATAATAATAATAATAATAATAATAATAATAAAGTTGGAAGGGACCTTGGAGGTCATCGAGTCCAACCCCCTGCTCAGGCAGGAATCCTACACCATTTCAGACAAATGGCTGTCCAGTCTCTTCTTAAAAACTTCCAGTGTTGGAGCATTCACCACTTCTGGAGGCAGGTTGTTCCACTGGTTAATTGTTCTAACTGTCAGGAAGTTTCTCCTTAGTTCCAGGTTGTTTCTCTCCTTGGTGAGTTTCCATCCGTCGCTTCTTGTCCTGCCTTCAGGCGCCTTGGAGAATAGCTTGACTCCCTCTTCTTTGGGGCAGCCCCTGAGATACTGGAACACTGCTCTCATGTCCCCCCTCGTCCTTCTCTTCATTAAACTGGACATACCCAATTCCAGCAGCCTTTCCTTATATGTTTTAGCCTCCAGTCCCCTGATCATCTTTGTTGCTCTTCTCTGTACTCTTTCTAGAATCTCAACTTCTTTTTTACATCGTGGTGACCAAAACTGGATGCAGTATTCCAAGTGTGGCCTTATCAAGGCATTGTAGAGTGGTATTAAGACTTCACGTGATCTTGATTCTATCCCTGTTAATGCAGCCCAGCACTGTGTTGGCTTTTTTGGCAGCTGCAGCACACGGCTGGCTCCTATTTAAGTGATTGTCCACCAGGACTCCGAGATCCCTCTCACAGTTACTACTATTGAGCAAGGTACTCCCCTATACTATATACTTTATAAAGTATTAATAATACTTCGCCTGATCTTAATTCTATGCCTCTGTTTATACAACCCAGGATTGTATTAGCTTTTTTGGTTGCTACTGTATAGAAGTTTACATAGACATCTAAGTGCTATTGCTACCTTAGGCCCAAAGCCAGCTGGGTGATCTTGGGCCAGTCACTCTTTCTCAACCTCAGGAATGAGACAATGGCAAAGTCCTTTTGAAAAACCTTGCCAAGAAAACTGCAGGGACTTGTCCAGGCAGTCTTCAAGAATTGAACATGATGAAACAGAAAGAAAAAGGAAAAAAGAAAAGTTGGTTTAAGGCTGCCATCTGCTGAGGGAGTGTGGTACTGATTTTTATAAGCCACGTTTTCTCAAATTGTTGTTGAATAAACCAGAGTTTATAAACCAGAGCCCCAGTAAGTCTTGATTCTTTGCTTTGGGTCCTGCATTTGAATGCACATCATGATAAGATAGATAGATAGATAGATAGATAGATAGATAGATAGATAGATAGATAGATAGATAGATAGATAGATAGATAGATAGACAGACAGACAGACAGACAGACAGACAGACAGACAGACAGACAGACAGATGAGAGATTTACAGATGATAAATGGTTAGATAGAGATAGTTAGATACGATAGAAAGATAGGACAGAGAGAGAGAAGAGAGAGAGAGAGATAGGTAGGATAGATAGCAGTGGGCATATCTGCTTACATGCACAGTTCTATTTACACAGACAGTGGGTGCATGCGCGCACTGCTTGCAAAACCGGAGCATGAGCTCCTACTGCTCAAGCAAATGCTTCTCCCACTGCTTGCGTGGCCCGGTTCTGATCGGGCCACAGGCCGGGGATTGCTAAGATCTGTGAACTTCTGCTCCCAGAATTCTGTTTGGACTTCAACTCCCAGAATTCTGTTTGGACTTCAGCTCCCAGAATTCTAAGATGCATGGACTTCAACTCCCAGAATACTGTTTGGACTTCAGCTCCCAGAATTCTAAGATGCATGGACTTCAACTCCCAGAATTCTGTTTGGACTTCAGCTCCCAGAATTCTAAGATGCATGGACTTCACTCCCAGAATTCTGTTTGGATTTTAGCTCCCAGAATTCTAAGATGTTTGGACTTTAGCTCCCAGAATTCTGTTTGGACTTCAGCTCCCAGAATTCTAAGATGTATGGACTTCAACTCCCAGAATTCTGTTTGGACTTCAGCTCCCAGAATTCTAAGATGCATGGACTTCAACTCCCAGAATTCTAAAGTGTTTGGACTTCAACTCCCAGAATTCTAAGATGCATGGACTTCAACTTCCAGAATTCTAAGATGTTTGGACTTCAGCTCCCAGGATTCTAAGATGTGTGGACTTCAGCTCCCAGAATTCTAAAGTGTTTGGACTTCAACTCCCAGAATTCTGTTTGGACTTCAGCTCCCAGAATTCTAAGATGCATGGACTTCAACTCCCAGAATTCTGTTTGGACTTCAGCTCCCAGAATTCTAAGATGCATGGACTTCACTCCCAGAATTCTGTTTGGACTTCAGCTCCCAGAATTCTAAGATGCATGGACTTCAATTCCCAGAATTCTAAAGTGTTTGGACTTCAGCTCCCAGGATTCTGAGATGTTTGGACTTCAGCTCCCAGGATTCTGAGATGTGTGGACTTCAACTCCCAGAATTCCTCTGGGACTTGAAGTCCACAGATCTTAAATTTTCTGAGGTTGAGAAACACTGGGTTGACCTGTTGCCTATACTATGAATTTGCAAGAAAGATAAAGGAGCTATCATTTTCTATTTTTCTATTTTTTTCCCTAACTGTCCCCAAGAGTGTAGATGATTTTTTAAAATTCCTTTACTAGTCATTACAAGCTGGCAATTGTAAAAGCAACCTACATCAAAACCAGGTGGTTACTTAAAGCTCCACAAACGTGTCACTCACACACACACACACAGAGAGAGAGACAAACCACAAGAAAGGTTTAATGTTCTTTTTATTATTAACATTTTTTAGTTTGGAAAGTAGTATGAAAAATATACACTTTACAAGGATATAGGGAGAGAGAGAGAGAGAGAAAATGCAGTCGATTGTTTGAATGGCATTCTTATTTTCCCCTTTGGATTACTTTTCCCCTTCTGGGCAGGGGGAAAACTGGATTTTTTTAGAAAAAGATGCTTTAATTTTAAAGATGCCCACCAAATGTGTCCCAGTGTTGGAAGTATCCGACTTACTCCTAAGTAAATCTTGAAGCGGTGCATAATGTCACAAAATGATCAGATTCTATTCTATTCTATTCTATTCTATTCTATTCCGTTCCATATTTTCTATTCTATTCTGTTCTGTTCTGTTCTGTTCCGTTCCAATCCATATTTTCTATTCTATTCTATTCTATTCTATTCTATTCTACTCTATTCTATTCGTTCTGATCTGTTCTGTTCAGTTCTGTTCTGTTCCATTCCATTCCATATTTTCTATTCTATTCTATTCTTCTTTCTTTCTTCTATAGATTCATCTCTAGAGGAATCTAGAGGGCAGAACCACTGGTAAAAAATATTAACCAATATTAATTAATAGTAAGCCAAAATTGGCTTTTGTCAAATGATTTATTTGTGGCCAACTGATTTGGGAAAAAGTTGGCGTTGGCCACATTCAGTTAGTTATATGTATGTATGTATGTATGTATGTATGTATAAATAAATATATTTATTAACTTTATATGCTGCCCATCTTACTATTGAGTATTTTGGGCAATATTGCTGGGGGAAAAAAAACCCTTTTACCTTCTCTAAGTAAAACCAACCCTTATTCAACCATGAACCCAACCAGCATAAGACCAAACCCAATCCCGTAGGGCTGAATGTTGCCTGTAAACCCAATCCTTGTCAACTGTACATCATGTTCTTATGGCCCAGCACATTTTGTGAGTCCAGGCAGTTTAACTAGCAAACCCTGGATTGCATGACACCAGGCATTCATTTCTACACAATTCACCACATGTGAAATATAATTCCTTGATGTTGGAAACAGCCAGCTTATCAACAATTGAGCTTAATAAGGAGGAGGTCCTTTTTTTCCAGGAGACGTTCTTGTTTTTCTTTTGAAGATGTTTCGCTTCTCATCCAAGAAGCTTCTTCAGCTCTGACTGGATGGTGGGGGAATGGAAGGATTTATACTCCTTGCAGACAGCTGGTTATTTGCATCCTTTCAGAGAGAGCCGTTGAGGCCACTTGGAGGTCTATCTGTGCAAATGGGTGTGGAGTCTTCTTGGAACTGCTGAAAGGACTGCGTTGTGGAGCTGTGTTTTCTGCAGGATGGTATCTGCCCTGGGTCCCTTCACTGTTGAAGACGGGCGAAGGCTGTTGGGGATGAGTCCGTGTTGTCTGCATCTCAAACTGAAGTGCAAATGGTTCCCGTTTTCCATTTGCACCACTCACTGAGGACACAGATAAACCTCCAGGTGGCCTCAACGACTCTCTAAAACAGGGCTTTTCAACCTTTTCACCCATTGTGCCACTTTTAGGATATGGCAACATCCGAGTACCACCAGTCGCCTAGCAAGGGGTCAAAAACTTTATGACCCCCCCAAAAAAGGAAAAAAGTGATGAAGTATAAGTAGTCATCGACTTACAACAGTTCGCTTAGTGACTGTTTGAAGTTACAATGACACTGAAAAAAGTGCCCCCCAAGGCACAGCCAAGCAAGACACCTGCCTGTCCACCAGGTGGCACTCTTCCTCCTATCCGAGGTTTCCATTGTTGTGAGCATTTCTGCTGAGGATTGGCAGCGGGGGTGGGGTGGGGGGTGTTTGGTTTTTATTCCCCCCCCCCCGGGCTGACAGGTGGTTGCAGCAGGTTTTGGTCACTTCACATGACCCTGGGACACTGTGACCGTCATAAATATGAATCAGTTGCCAAGCATCTGAATGTAAATCACAAGACCCTGGAGATGCTGCAACATTCCAGCTGATTGGTGCTTTTTCAGGGCTCAGCAGAAGCGCCAGGATCAGTGCTGAGCTCCAGCTGGAGACGAGTGCTGATCCTGGCGCTTCCGCTGAGCCCTGACAGCCCTGCAGCTCCAGCCGTCTCTCGCTCCGGCTTGTGCGGTGCTGCCACTGGTTCAGCTCATTCCCCTCTCCCGCTACCACTTTTCTAGGATAATCGCATACCACCTGCCAGGTGCCAATGTACCACAGGTGGTACCCGTACCACTGGTTGAAAAGCCCTGCTCTAA